>NW_027488609.1:900000-1036448 GCF_050948215.1 Halictus rubicundus
AGGATACGATACGATAGAGGATAGGATAGGATAGAGTTTAGGATAGGATAGATGATAGGATAGAATAGAGTACAGGATAGTATAGAGGATAAGATAGGATAGAGGATAGGATAGGACAGAGGATAGGATAGGATAGAGGATATCATAGAGGATTGGATAGGATTGAGGATATTATGGGATAGAGGATAGGATAGGATAGGATAGAGGATAGGGTAGGATAGGATAGAGGATAGGATAGGATAGAGGATAGGATAGGATAGAGGATAGGATAGGATAGAGGACAGGATAGGGTAAATGATAGGATAAGATAGAGGATAGGATAGAATAGAGTACAGGGTAGTATAGAGGATAAGATAGGATAGAGGATAGGATAGGACAGAGGATAGGATAGGATAGAGGATAGGATAGGATAGAGGATAGGATAGAGGATTGGATACAAGTTAGGACATTATGGGATAGGGGATAGGATAGGATAGGATAGAGGATAGGATAGAGGATTGGATAGGATTGAGGATATTATGGGATAGAGGATAGGATAGGATAGGATAGAGGATAGGATAGGATAGAGGATAGGATAGGATAGAGGATAGGATAATATAGAGGATAGGATAGGATAGAGGATAGGATAGGATAGAGGATAGGATAGGATAGATGATAGGATAGGATAGAGGATAGTATAGGATAGAGGATAGGATAGAGGATAGGATATAGGATAGGATAGGATAGGATAGGATAGAGGATAGGATAGGATAGAGGATAGGATAGGATAGAGGATAGGATAGGATTGGGGATAGGATAGGATAGAGGATAGGATAGAGGATTGGATAGGATAGGGGATACGATACGATAGAGGATAGGATAGGATAGAGGATAGGATAGGATAGATGATATTATAGGATGGAGGATACGATATTATTGAGGATAGGATAGGATAGACGATAGGATAGGGGATTGGATAGGATAGAGGATAGGATAGGATAGAGGACAGGATAGGGTAAAGGATAGGATAAGATAGAGGATAGGATAGAATAGAGTACAGGATAGTATAGAGGATAAGATAGGATAGAGGATAGGATAGGATAGAGGATAGGATAGGATAGAGTATAGGATAGGATTGGGGATAGGATAGGATAGAGGTTATAATAGAGGATTGGATAGGATAGGGGATAGGATAGGATAGAGGATAGGATAGGATAGAGGATAGGATATGATAGAGGATAGGATGGGATTGAGGATAGGATAGGATAGACGATATTATAGAGGATTGGATAGGATAGAGGATACGATACGATAGAGGATAGGATAGGATAGAGGATAGGATAGGATAGATGATAGGATAGAATAGAGTACAGGATAGTATAGAGGATAAGATAGGATAGAGGATAGGATAGGACAGAGGATAGGATAGGATAGAGGATATCATAGAGGATTGGATAGGATTGAGGATATTATGGGATAGAGGATAGGATAGGATAGGATAGAGGATAGGGTAGGATAGGATAGAGGATAGGATAGGATAGAGGATAGGATAGGATGGAGGATAGGATAGGATAGAGGATAGGATAGGATAGAGGATAGGATAGGATAGAGGATAGGATAGGATAGAGGATAGGATAGGATAGAGGATAGGATAGGATAGAGGATAGGATAGGATAGGCTAGGATAGAGGATAGGATAGGATTGAGGATAGGATAGGATAGAGGATATTATAGAGGATTGGATAGGATAGAGGATACGATACGATAGAGGATAGGATAGGATAGAGGATAGGATAGGATAGATGATAGGATAGAATAGAGTACAGGATAGTATAGAGGATAAGATAGAATAGAGGATAGGATAGGATAGAGGATAGGATAGGATAGAGGATAGGATAGGATAGAGGATAGGCTAGGATAGAGGATAGGATAGGATAGAGGATAGGATAGGATAGAGGATAGGATAGGATAGGATAGGATAGAGGATAGGATAGGATTGAGGATAGGATAGGATAGATGATATTATAGAGGATTGGATAGGATAGAGGATAGGATAGGATAGAGGATAGGATAGGATAGGATAGAGGATAGGATAGGATAGAGGATTGGATAGGATGGAGGATAGGATAGGATAGAGGATAGGATAGGATAGGATAGAGGATTGGATAGGATAGAGGATAGGATAGGATAGAGGATAGGATAGGATAGGATAGAGGATAGGATAGGATAGAGGATTGGATAGGATGGAGGATAGGATAGGATAGAGGATAGGATAGGATAGGATAGAGGATTGGATAGGATAGAGGATAGGATAGGATAGAGGATTGGATAGGATGGAGGATAGGATAGGATAGAGGATAGGATAGGATAGGATAGAGGATTGGATAGGATGGAGGATAGGATAGGATAGAGGATAGGATAGGATAGACGATAGGATAGGATAGAGGATAGGATAGGATAGAGGATAGGATAGGATAGAGAATAGGATAGGATAGAATATAAAATAGGGGATTGGATAGGATAGAGGATAGGAGACGATGCAGGATAGGATAGGATAGAGGATAGGATAGGATAGAGGATAGGATAGGATAGAGGATAGGATAGGATAGAGGATAGGATAGGATAGAGGATAGGATAGGATAGAGGATAGGATAGGATAGAGGATAGGATAGGATAGGATAGAGGATAGGATAGTATAGAGGATAGGATAGGATAGGATAGAGGATAGGATAGGATAGAGGATAGGATAGGATAGAGGATAGGATAGGATCGAGAAGAGGATTTGACAGAGGATAGGATAGAATAGAGTACAGGATAGTATAGAGGATAAGATAGGATAGAGGATAGGATAGGGTAGAGGATAGGATAGGATTGAGGATACGATACGATAGAGGATAGGATAGGATTGAGGATAGGATAGGACAGAGGATAGGATAGGATAGAGGATAGGATAGGATAGAGAATAGGATAGAGGATTGGATAGGATTCAGGATATTATGGGATTGGATAGGATAGAGGATACGATACGATAGAGGATAGGATAGGATAGAGTATAGGGTAGGACAGAGAATAGGATAGGATAGAGGATAGAATAGGATAGAGGATAGGATAGGATAGGATAGAGCATAGGATAGGATTGAGGATAGGATAGGATAGAGGATAGGATAGAAGATATTATACGAGAGCGGATATTATAGGATTGAGGATAGGATAGGATTGAGGATAGGATAGGATAGAGGATATGATATGATAGAGGATAGGATAGGATAGAGGATAGGATAGGATAGGATTGAGGATAGGATAGGATTGAGGATAGGATAGGATATATGATATTACCGGATGGAGGAGACGAAATTATATAGGATATGATAGAATAGAGGATAGGATAGGGTAGAGGATAGGATAAGATAGAGGATAGGATAGGTTAGCGGAGAGGATAGGATAGAGAATCGGATATAATAGAGGATTGGATAGGATAGAGGATAGGATAGGATAGAGGATAGGATAGGATAGAGGATAGGATAGGATAGAGGATAGGATAGGATAGAGGATAGGATAGGATAGAGGATATGATAGGATAGAGGATAAGATAGGATAGAGGATAGGATAGGATAGAGGATAGGATACAGGAATGGATAGGGTAGAGGATCGGATAGGATAGAGGATTGGATAGGATAGAGGATAGGATAGGATAGAGTATAGGAGAGAGGATTGGACAGTATAAAGGATAGGAGAGGATAGAGGATATGATAGGATAGAGGATTGGATAGGATAGAGGATACGATACGATAGAGGATAGGATAGGATAGAGGATAGGATAGGATAGATGATAGGACAGACGATAGGATAGGATAGAGGATAGGATAGGATAGAGGATTGGATAGGATTCAGGATATTATGGGATAGAGGATAGGATAGGATAGGATAGAGGATAGGATAGGGTAGATGATAGGATAGAGGATTGGATAGGATAGAGGATACGATACTATAGAGGATAGGAAAGCATAGACGGTAGGATAGAGGATTGGATAGGATAGAGGATACGATACGATAGAGGATAGGATAGGATAGAGTATAGGGTAGGACAGGGAATAGGATAGGATAGAGGATAGGATAGGATTGAGGATAGGATAGGATAGAGGATATTATAGGGAATAGGATATGATATGCTAGAGGATACGATATTATCGAGGATAGGATAGGATAGAGGATCGGATAGGATAGAGGATTGGATAGGATAGAGGATAGGATAGGATAGAGGATAGGATAGAGGATTGGATAGGATAGAGGATAGGATAGGATAGAGGATAGGATAGGATAGGATAAAGGATAGGATAGGATAGAGGATTGGATAGGATGGAGGATAGGATAGGATAGAGGATAGGATAGGATAGGATAGAGGATTGGATAGGATAGAGGATAGGATAGGATAGAGGATTGGATAGGATGGAGGATAGGATAGGATAGAGGATAGGATAGGATAGGATAGAGGATTGGATAGGATGGAGGATAGGATAGGATAGAGGATAGGATAGGATAGATGATAGGATAGGATAGAGGATAGGATAGGATAGAGGATAGGATAGGATAGAGAATAGGATAGGATAGAATATAGAATAGGGGATTGGATAGGATAGAGGATAGGAGACGATGCAGGATAGGATAGGATAGAGGATAGGATAGGATAGAGGATAGGATAGGATAGAGGATAGGATAGGATAGAGGATAGGATAGGATAGAGGATAGGATAGGATAGAGGATAGGATAGGATAGAGGATAGGATAGGATAGGATAGAGGATAGGATAGGATAGAGGATAGGATAGTATAGAGGATAGGATAGGATAGGATAGAGGATTGGATAGGATAGAGGATAGGATAGGATAGAGGATAGGATAGGATACAGGATAGGATAGGATAGATAATAGGATAGAGGATAGGATAGGATAGAGGATAGGATAGGTTAGCGGAGAGGATAGGATAGAGAATCGGATATAATAGAGGATTGGATAGGATAGAGGATAGGATAGGATAGAGGATAGGATAGGATAGAGGATAGGATAGGATAGAGGCTAGGATAGGATAGAGGATAGGATAGGATAGGATAGAGGATAGGATAGGATAGAGGATAGGATATAGGATTGGATAGGGTAGAGGATCGGATAGGATAGAGGATTGGATACGATAGAGGATAGACATAGGATAGAGAATAGGATAGAGGATTGGATAGTATAAAGGATAGGAGAGGATAGAGGATAGGATAGGATTGAGGATAGGATAGGATAGCGGATAGGATAGGATAGAGGATAGGATATTATAGAGGATAGGATAGGATAGAGGATAGGATAGGATAGAGGATAGGATAGGATAGAGGATATGATAGGATAGAGGATAGGACATAGGATTGGGTAGGATAGACGATAGGATAGGATAGAGGATAGAATAGGATAGAGGATAGGATAGGATAGAGGATAGAATAGGAGAGAGAATAGGATAGAGGATTGGATAGGATAGAGGATAGGAGAGGATAGAGGATATGATAGGATTGAGGATTGGATAGCATAGCGGATAGGATAGGATAGAGGATAGGATAGGATAGAGGATAGGATAGGATAGAGGATAGGATAGGATAGAGGATAGGATAGACGATAGGATAGGATAGAGGATAGAATAGGATAGAGGATAGGATTGGATAGAGGATAGAATAGGAGAGAGAATAGAATAGAGGATTGGATAGGATAGAGGATATTATAGGAAAGAGGATATGGTATGCTAGATGATACGATATTATAGAGGATAGGATAGGATAGAGGATTGGATAGGATTGAGGATAGGATAGGATAGCGGATAGGATAGGATAGAGGATAGGATAGGATAGAGGATAGGATAGGATAGAGGATAGGATAGGATAGAGGATAGGATAGGATAGAGGATAGGATAGGATAGGATAGAGTATAGGATAGGATAGAGGATAGGATAGGATAGAGGATAGGATATAATAGGATAGAGGATTGGATAGGATAGAGGATAGGATAGGATAGAGGATAGGATAGGATAGAGGATAGGATAGGATAGAGGATAGGATAGGATAGGATAGGATAGAGGATAGGATATAGGATTGGATAGGGTAGAGGATCGGATAGGATAGAGGATTGGATACGATAGAGGATAGGATAGGATAGAGAATAGGATAGAGGATTGGATAGTATAAAGGATAGGAGAGGATAGAGGATAGGATAGGATAGAGAATAGGATAGGATAGAGGATAGGATAGTATACAGGATAGGATAGGATAGAGGATTGGATAGGATGGAGGATAGGATAGGATAGAGGATAGGATAGGATAGAGGATAGGATAGGATCGAGAAGAGGATTTGACAGAGGATAGGATAGAATAGAGTACAGGATAGTATAGAGGATAAGATAGGATAGAGGATAGGATAGGGTAGAGGATAGGATAGGATTGAGGATACGATACGATAGAGGATAGGATAGGATTGAGGATAGGATAGGACAGAGGATAGGATAGGATAGAGGATAGGATAGGATAGAGAATAGGATAGAGGATTGGATAGGATTCAGGATATTATGGGATTGGATAGGATAGAGGATACGATACGATAGAGGATAGGATAGGATAGAGTATAGGGTAGGACAGAGAATAGGATAGGATAGAGGATAGAATAGGATAGAGGATAGGATAGGATAGGATAGAGCATAGGATAGGATTGAGGATAGGATAGGATAGAGGATAGGATAGAAGATATTATACGAGAGCGGATATTATAGGATTGAGGATAGGATAGGATTGAGGATAGGATAGGATAGAGGATATGATATGATAGAGGATAGGATAGGATAGAGGATAGGATAGGATAGGATTGAGGATAGGATAGGATTGAGGATAGGATAGGATATATGATATTACCGGATGGAGGAGACGAAATTATATAGGATATGATAGAATAGAGGATAGGATAGGGTAGAGGATAGGATAAGATAGAGGATAGGATAGGTTAGCGGAGAGGATAGGATAGAGAATCGGATATAATAGAGGATTGGATAGGATAGAGGATAGGATAGGATAGAGGATAGGATAGGATAGAGGATAGGATAGGATAGAGGATAGGATAGGATAGAGGATAGGATAGGATAGAGGATATGATAGGATAGAGGATAAGATAGGATAGAGGATAGGATAGGATAGAGGATTGGATAGGATGGAGGATAGGATAGGATAGAGGATAGGATAGGATAGGATAGAGGATTGGATAGGATGGAGGATAGGATAGGATAGAGGATAGGATAGGATAGATGATAGGATAGGATAGAGGATAGGATAGGATAGAGGATAGGATAGGATAGAGAATAGGATAGGATAGAATATAGAATAGGGGATTGGATAGGATAGAGGATAGGAGACGATGCAGGATAGGATAGGATAGAGGATAGGATAGGATAGAGGATAGGATAGGATAGAGGATAGGATAGGATAGAGGATAGGATAGGATAGAGGATAGGATAGGATAGGATAGAGGATAGGATAGGATAGAGGATAGGATAGTATAGAGGATAGGATAGGATAGGATAGAGGATTGGATAGGATAGAGGATAGGATAGGATAGAGGATAGGATAGGATACAGGATAGGATAGGATAGATAATAGGATAGAGGATAGGATAGGATAGAGGATAGGATAGGTTAGCGGAGAGGATAGGATAGAGAATCGGATATAATAGAGGATTGGATAGGATAGAGGATAGGATAGGATAGAGGATAGGATAGGATAGAGGATAGGATAGGATAGAGGCTAGGATAGGATAGAGGATAGGATAGGATAGGATAGAGGATAGGATAGGATAGAGGATAGGATATAGGATTGGATAGGGTAGAGGATCGGATAGGATAGAGGATTGGATACGATAGAGGATAGGATAGGATAGAGAATAGGATAGAGGATTGGATAGTATAAAGGATAGGAGAGGATAGAGGATAGGATAGGATTGAGGATAGGATAGGATAGCGGATAGGATAGGATAGAGGATAGGATATTATAGAGGATAGGATAGGATAGAGGATAGGATAGGATAGAGGATAGGATAGGATAGAGGATATGATAGGATAGAGGATAGGACATAGGATTGGGTAGGATAGACGATAGGATAGGATAGAGGATAGAATAGGATAGAGGATAGGATAGGATAGAGGATAGAATAGGAGAGAGAATAGGATAGAGGATTGGATAGGATAGAGGATAGGAGAGGATAGAGGATATGATAGGATTGAGGATTGGATAGCATAGCGGATAGGATAGGATAGAGGATAGGATAGGATAGAGGATAGGATAGGATAGAGGATAGGATAGGATAGAGGATAGGATAGACGATAGGATAGGATAGAGGATAGAATAGGATAGAGGATAGGATTGGATAGAGGATAGAATAGGAGAGAGAATAGAATAGAGGATTGGATAGGATAGAGGATATTATAGGAAAGAGGATATGGTATGCTAGATGATACGATATTATAGAGGATAGGATAGGATAGAGGATTGGATAGGATTGAGGATAGGATAGGATAGCGGATAGGATAGGATAGAGGATAGGATAGGATAGAGGATAGGATAGGATAGAGGATAGGATAGGATAGAGGATAGGATAGGATAGAGGATAGGATAGGATAGGATAGAGTATAGGATAGGATAGAGGATAGGATAGGATAGAGGATAGGATATAATAGGATAGAGGATTGGATAGGATAGAGGATAGGATAGGATAGAGGATAGGATAGGATAGAGGATAGGATAGGATAGAGGATAGGATAGGATAGGATAGGATAGAGGATAGGATATAGGATTGGATAGGGTAGAGGATCGGATAGGATAGAGGATTGGATACGATAGAGGATAGGATAGGATAGAGAATAGGATAGAGGATTGGATAGTATAAAGGATAGGAGAGGATAGAGGATAGGATAGGATAGAGAATAGGATAGGATAGAGGATAGGATAGTATACAGGATAGGATAGGATAGAGGATTGGATAGGATGGAGGATAGGATAGGATAGAGGATAGGATAGGATAGACGATAGGATAGGATAGAGGATAGGATAGGATAGAGGATAGGATGGGATAGAGAATAGGATAGGATAGAATATAGGATAGGGGATTGGATAGGATAGAGGATAGGAGACGATGCAGGATAGGATAGGATAGAGGATAGGATAGGATAGAGGATAGGATAGGATAGAGAATAGGATAGGATAGAGGATAGGATAGGATAGAGGATAGGATAGGATGGAGGATAGGATAGGATAGAGGATAGGATAGGATAGAGGATAGGATAGGATAGCGGATAGGATAGGATAGAGGACAGGATATAGGATTGGATAGGGTAGAGGATCGGATAGGATAGAGGATTGGATAGGTTAGAGGATAGGATAGGAGAGAGAATAGGATAGAGGATTGGATAGTATAAAGGATAGGAGAGGATAGAGGATAGGATAGGATTGAGGATAGGATAGGGTAGAGGATAGGATAGGATTGAGGATACGATACGATAGAGGATAGGATAGGATTGAGGATAGGATAGGACAGAGTATAGGATAGGATAGAGGATAGGATAGGATAGAGAATAGGATAGAGGATTGGATAGGATTCAGGATATTATGGGATTGGATAGGATAGAGGATACGATACGATAGAGGATAGGATAGGATAGAGTATAGGGTAGGACAGAGAATAGGATAGGATAGAGGATAGAATAGGATAGAGGATAGGATAGGATAGGATAGAGCATAGGATAGGATTGAGGATAGGATAGGATAGAGGATAGGATAGAAGATATTATACGAGAGCGGATATTATAGGATTGAGGATAGGATAGGATTGAGGATAGGATAGGATAGAGGATATGATATGATAGAGGATAGGATAGGATAGAGGATAGGATAGGATAGGATTGAGGATAGGATAGGATTGAGGATAGGATAGGATATATGATATTACCGGATGGAGGAGACGAAATTATATAGGATATGATAGAATAGAGGATAGGATAGGGTAGAGGATAGGATAAGATAGAGGATAGGATAGGTTAGCGGAGAGGATAGGATAGAGAATCGGATATAATAGAGGATTGGATAGGATAGAGGATAGGATAGGATAGAGGATAGGATAGGATAGAGGATAGGATAGGATAGAGGATAGGATAGGATAGAGGATAGGATAGGATAGAGGATATGATAGGATAGAGGATAAGATAGGATAGAGGATAGGATAGGATAGAGGATAGGATACAGGAATGGATAGGGTAGAGGATCGGATAGGATAGAGGATTGGATAGGATAGAGGATAGGATAGGATAGAGTATAGGAGAGAGGATTGGACAGTATAAAGGATAGGAGAGGATAGAGGATATGATAGGATAGAGGATTGGATAGGATAGAGGATACGATACGATAGAGGATAGGATAGGATAGAGGATAGGATAGGATAGATGATAGGACAGACGATAGGATAGGATAGAGGATAGGATAGGATAGAGGATTGGATAGGATTCAGGATATTATGGGATAGAGGATAGGATAGGATAGGATAGAGGATAGGATAGGGTAGATGATAGGATAGAGGATTGGATAGGATAGAGGATACGATACTATAGAGGATAGGAAAGCATAGACGGTAGGATAGAGGATTGGATAGGATAGAGGATACGATACGATAGAGGATAGGATAGGATAGAGTATAGGGTAGGACAGGGAATAGGATAGGATAGAGGATAGGATAGGATTGAGGATAGGATAGGATAGAGGATATTATAGGGAATAGGATATGATATGCTAGAGGATACGATATTATCGAGGATAGGATAGGATAGAGGATCGGATAGGATAGAGGATTGGATAGGATAGAGGATAGGATAGGATAGAGGATAGGATAGAGGATTGGATAGGATAGAGGATAGGATAGGATAGAGGATAGGATAGGATAGGATAAAGGATAGGATAGGATAGAGGATTGGATAGCATGGAGGATAGGATAGGATAGAGGATAGGATAGGATAGGATAGAGGATAGGATAGGATAGAGGATTGGATAGGATGGAGGATAGGATAGGATAGAGGATAGGATAGGATAGGATAGAGGATTGGATAGGATGGAGGATAGGATAGGATAGAGGATAGGATAGGATAGATGATAGGATAGGATAGAGGATAGGATAGGATAGAGGATAGGATAGGATAGAGAATAGGATAGGATAGAATATAGAATAGGGGATTGGATAGGATAGAGGATAGGAGACGATGCAGGATAGGATAGGATAGAGGATAGGATAGGATAGAGGATAGGATAGGATAGAGGATAGGATAGGATAGAGGATAGGATAGGATAGAGGATAGGATAGGATAGAGGATAGGATAGGATAGAGGATAGGATAGGATAGGATAGAGGATAGGATAGGATAGAGGATAGGATAGTATAGAGGATAGGATAGGATAGGATAGAGGATTGGATAGGATAGAGGATAGGATAGGATAGAGGATAGGATAGGATACAGGATAGGATAGGATAGATAATAGGATAGAGGATAGGATAGGATAGAGGATAGGATAGGTTAGCGGAGAGGATAGGATAGAGAATCGGATATAATAGAGGATTGGATAGGATAGAGGATAGGATAGGATAGAGGATAGGATAGGATAGAGGATAGGATAGGATAGAGGATAGGATAGGATAGAGGCTAGGATAGGATAGAGGATAGGATAGGATAGGATAGAGGATAGGATAGGATAGAGGATAGGATATAGGATTGGATAGGGTAGAGGATCGGATAGGATAGAGGATTGGATACGATAGAGGATAGGATAGGATAGAGAATAGGATAGAGGATTGGATAGTATAAAGGATAGGAGAGGATAGAGGATAGGATAGGATTGAGGATAGGATAGGATAGCGGATAGGATAGGATAGAGGATAGGATATTATAGAGGATAGGATAGGATAGAGGATAGGACATAGGATTGGATAGGATAGACGATAGGATAGGATAGAGGATAGAATAGGATAGAGGATAGGATTGGATAGAGGATAGAATAGGAGAGAGAATAGAATAGAGGATTGGATAGGATAGAGGATATTATAGGAAAGAGGATATGGTATGCTAGATGATACGATATTATAGAGGATAGGATAGGATAGAGGATTGGATAGGATTGAGGATAGGATAGGATAGCGGATAGGATAGGATAGAGGATAGGATAGGATAGAGGATAGGATAGGATAGAGGATAGGATAGGATAGAGGATAGGATAGGATAGAGGATAGGATAGGATAGGATAGAGTATAGGATAGGATAGAGGATAGGATAGGATAGAGGATAGGATATAATAGGATAGAGGATTGGATAGGATAGAGGATAGGATAGGATAGAGGATAGGATAGGATAGAGGATAGGATAGGATAGAGGATAGGATAGGATAGGATAGGATAGAGGATAGGATATAGGATTGGATAGGGTAGAGGATCGGATAGGATAGAGGATTGGATACGATAGAGGATAGGATAGGATAGAGAATAGGATAGAGGATTGGATAGTATAAAGGATAGGAGAGGATAGAGGATAGGATAGGATAGAGAATAGGATAGGATAGAGGATAGGATAGTATACAGGATAGGATAGGATAGAGGATTGGATAGGATGGAGGATAGGATAGGATAGAGGATAGGATAGGATAGACGATAGGATAGGATAGAGGATAGGATAGGATAGAGGATAGGATGGGATAGAGAATAGGATAGGATAGAATATAGGATAGGGGATTGGATAGGATAGAGGATAGGAGACGATGCAGGATAGGATAGGATAGAGGATAGGATAGGATAGAGGATAGGATAGGATAGAGAATAGGATAGGATAGAGGATAGGATAGGATAGAGGATAGGATAGGATGGAGGATAGGATAGGATAGAGGATAGGATAGGATAGAGGATAGGATAGGATAGCGGATAGGATAGGATAGAGGACAGGATATAGGATTGGATAGGGTAGAGGATCGGATAGGATAGAGGATTGGATAGGTTAGAGGATAGGATAGGAGAGAGAATAGGATAGAGGATTGGATAGTATAAAGGATAGGAGAGGATAGAGGATAGGATAGGATTGAGGATAGGATAGGGTAGAGGATAGGATAGGATTGAGGATACGATACGATAGAGGATAGGATAGGATTGAGGATAGGATAGGACAGAGTATAGGATAGGATAGAGGATAGGATAGGATAGAGAATAGGATAGAGGATTGGATAGGATTCAGGATATTATGGGATTGGATAGGATAGAGGATACGATACGATAGAGGATAGGATAGGATAGAGTATAGGGTAGGACAGAGAATAGGATAGGATAGAGGATAGAATAGGATAGAGGATAGGATAGGATAGGATAGAGCATAGGATAGGATTGAGGATAGGATAGGATAGAGGATAGGATAGAAGATATTATACGAGAGCGGATATTATAGGATTGAGGATAGGATAGGATTGAGGATAGGATAGGATAGAGGATATGATATGATAGAGGATAGGATAGGATAGAGGATAGGATAGGATAGGATTGAGGATAGGATAGGATTGAGGATAGGATAGGATATATGATATTACCGGATGGAGGAGACGAAATTATATAGGATATGATAGAATAGAGGATAGGATAGGGTAGAGGATAGGATAAGATAGAGGATAGGATAGGTTAGCGGAGAGGATAGGATAGAGAATCGGATATAATAGAGGATTGGATAGGATAGAGGATAGGATAGGATAGAGGATAGGATAGGATAGAGGATAGGATAGGATAGAGGATAGGATAGGATAGAGGATAGGATAGGATAGAGGATATGATAGGATAGAGGATAAGATAGGATAGAGGATAGGATAGGATAGAGGATAGGATACAGGAATGGATAGGGTAGAGGATCGGATAGGATAGAGGATTGGATAGGATAGAGGATAGGATAGGATAGAGTATAGGAGAGAGGATTGGACAGTATAAAGGATAGGAGAGGATAGAGGATATGATAGGATAGAGGATTGGATAGGATAGAGGATACGATACGATAGAGGATAGGATAGGATAGAGGATAGGATAGGATAGATGATAGGACAGACGATAGGATAGGATAGAGGATAGGATAGGATAGAGGATTGGATAGGATTCAGGATATTATGGGATAGAGGATAGGATAGGATAGGATAGAGGATAGGATAGGGTAGATGATAGGATAGAGGATTGGATAGGATAGAGGATACGATACTATAGAGGATAGGAAAGCATAGACGGTAGGATAGAGGATTGGATAGGATAGAGGATACGATACGATAGAGGATAGGATAGGATAGAGTATAGGGTAGGACAGGGAATAGGATAGGATAGAGGATAGGATAGGATTGAGGATAGGATAGGATAGAGGATATTATAGGGAATAGGATATGATATGCTAGAGGATACGATATTATCGAGGATAGGATAGGATAGAGGATCGGATAGGATAGAGGATTGGATAGGATAGAGGATAGGATAGGATAGAGGATAGGATAGAGGATTGGATAGGATAGAGGATAGGATAGGATAGAGGATAGGATAGGATAGGATAAAGGATAGGATAGGATAGAGGATTGGATAGCATGGAGGATAGGATAGGATAGAGGATAGGATAGGATAGGATAGAGGATAGGATAGGATAGAGGATTGGATAGGATGGAGGATAGGATAGGATAGAGGATAGGATAGGATAGGATAGAGGATTGGATAGGATGGAGGATAGGATAGGATAGAGGATAGGATAGGATAGATGATAGGATAGGATAGAGGATAGGATAGGATAGAGGATAGGATAGGATAGAGAATAGGATAGGATAGAATATAGAATAGGGGATTGGATAGGATAGAGGATAGGAGACGATGCAGGATAGGATAGGATAGAGGATAGGATAGGATAGAGGATAGGATAGGATAGAGGATAGGATAGGATAGAGGATAGGATAGGATAGAGGATAGGATAGGATAGAGGATAGGATAGGATAGGATAGAGGATAGGATAGGATAGAGGATAGGATAGTATAGAGGATAGGATAGGATAGGATAGAGGATTGGATAGGATAGAGGATAGGATAGGATAGAGGATAGGATAGGATACAGGATAGGATAGGATAGATAATAGGATAGAGGATAGGATAGGATAGAGGATAGGATAGGTTAGCGGAGAGGATAGGATAGAGAATCGGATATAATAGAGGATTGGATAGGATAGAGGATAGGATAGGATAGAGGATAGGATAGGATAGAGGATAGGATAGGATAGAGGATAGGATAGGATAGAGGCTAGGATAGGATAGAGGATAGGATAGGATAGGATAGAGGATAGGATAGGATAGAGGATAGGATATAGGATTGGATAGGGTAGAGGATCGGATAGGATAGAGGATTGGATACGATAGAGGATAGGATAGGATAGAGAATAGGATAGAGGATTGGATAGTATAAAGGATAGGAGAGGATAGAGGATAGGATAGGATTGAGGATAGGATAGGATAGCGGATAGGATAGGATAGAGGATAGGATATTATAGAGGATAGGATAGGATAGAGGATAGGACATAGGATTGGATAGGATAGACGATAGGATAGGATAGAGGATAGAATAGGATAGAGGATAGGATTGGATAGAGGATAGAATAGGAGAGAGAATAGAATAGAGGATTGGATAGGATAGAGGATATTATAGGAAAGAGGATATGGTATGCTAGATGATACGATATTATAGAGGATAGGATAGGATAGAGGATTGGATAGGATTGAGGATAGGATAGGATAGCGGATAGGATAGGATAGAGGATAGGATAGGATAGAGGATAGGATAGGATAGAGGATAGGATAGGATAGAGGATAGGATAGGATAGAGGATAGGATAGGATAGGATAGAGTATAGGATAGGATAGAGGATAGGATAGGATAGAGGATAGGATATAATAGGATAGAGGATTGGATAGGATAGAGGATAGGATAGGATAGAGGATAGGATAGGATAGAGGATAGGATAGGATAGAGGATAGGATAGGATAGGATAGGATAGAGGATAGGATATAGGATTGGATAGGGTAGAGGATCGGATAGGATAGAGGATTGGATACGATAGAGGATAGGATAGGATAGAGAATAGGATAGAGGATTGGATAGTATAAAGGATAGGAGAGGATAGAGGATAGGATAGGATAGAGAATAGGATAGGATAGAGGATAGGATAGTATACAGGATAGGATAGGATAGAGGATTGGATAGGATGGAGGATAGGATAGGATAGAGGATAGGATAGGATAGACGATAGGATAGGATAGAGGATAGGATAGGATAGAGGATAGGATGGGATAGAGAATAGGATAGGATAGAATATAGGATAGGGGATTGGATAGGATAGAGGATAGGAGACGATGCAGGATAGGATAGGATAGAGGATAGGATAGGATAGAGGATAGGATAGGATAGAGAATAGGATAGGATAGAGGATAGGATAGGATAGAGGATAGGATAGGATGGAGGATAGGATAGGATAGAGGATAGGATAGGATAGAGGATAGGATAGGATAGCGGATAGGATAGGATAGAGGACAGGATATAGGATTGGATAGGGTAGAGGATCGGATAGGATAGAGGATTGGATAGGTTAGAGGATAGGATAGGAGAGAGAATAGGATAGAGGATTGGATAGTATAAAGGATAGGAGAGGATAGAGGATAGGATAGGATTGAGGATAGGATAGGATAGCGGATAGGATAGGATAGAGGATAGGATAGGATAGAGGATAGGATCGGATGGGTGATAGGATAGGATAGAGGATAGGATGGGATAGAGAATAGGATAGGATAGAATATAGGATAGGGGATTGGATAGGATAGTGGATAGGAGACGATGCAGGATAGGATAGGATAGGATAGAGAATAGGATAGGATAGAGGATAGGATAGTATAGAGGATAGGATAGGATAGAGGATAGGATAGGATAGAGGATAGGATAGGATGGAGGATAGGATAGGATAGAGGATAGGATAGGATAGACGATAGGATAGGATAGAGGATAGGATAGGATAGAGGATAGGATAGGATGGAGGATAGGATGGGATAGAGAATAGGATAGGATAGAATATAGGATAGGGGATTGGATAGGATAGAGGATAGGAGACGATGCAGGATAGGATGGGATAGAGGATAGGATAGGTTAGAGGATAGGATATAGGATTGGATAGGGTAGAGTATCGGATAGGATAGAGGATAGGATAGGATAGAGGATAGGATAGGATAGAGGATAGGATAGGATAGAGGATAGGATAGGATAGAGGATAGGATAGGATAGAGGATAGGATAGGATAGGATGGAGTATAGGATAGGATAGGATAGAGGATAGGATAGGATAGGATAGAGTATAGGATAGGATAGAGGATAGGATAGGATAGAGGATAGGATATAATAGGATAGAGGATTGGATAGGATAGATGATAGGATAGGATAGAGGATAGGATAGGATAGATAATAGGATAGAGGATAGGATAGGATAGAGGATAGGATAGGATAGCGGAGAGGATAGGATAGAGGATCGGATAGGATAGAGGATTGGATAGGATAGAGGAGAGGAGAGGATAGAGGATAGGATAAGATAGAGGATAGGATAGGATAGAGGATAGGATATAGGAATGGATAGGGTAGAGGATCGGATAGGATAGAGGATTGGATAGGATAGAGGATAGGATAGAGGATAGGATAGAGGATAGGATAGAGGATAGGATAGGATAGAGGATAGGATAGGATAGAGGATAGGATAGGATAGAGGATAGGATAGGATAGAGGATAGGATAGGATAGAGGATAGGATAGGATAGAGGATAGGATAGGATAGAGGATAGGATAGGATAGAGGATAGGATAGGATAGAGGATAGGATAGGATAGAGGATAGGATAGGATAGAGGATAGGATATTATAGAGGATAGGATAGGATAGAGGATAGGATAGGATAGAGGATAGGATAGGATAGAGGATAGGATAGGATAGAGGATAGGATAGATAATAGGATAGGATAGATAATAGGATAGAGGATAGGATAGGATAGAGGATTGGATAGGATAGAGGAGAGGAGAGGATAGAGGATAGGATAAGATAGAGGATAGGATAGGATAGAGGATAGGATATAGGAATGGATAGGGTAGAGGATCGGATAGGATAGAGGATTGGATAGGATAGAGGATAGGATAGAGGATAGGATAGAGGATAGGATAGAGGATAGGATAGGATAGAGGATAGGATAGGATAGAGGATAGGATAGGATAGAGGATAGGATAGGATAGAGGATAGGATAGATAATAGGATAGGATAGATAATAGGATAGAGGATAGGATAGGATAGAGGATTGGATAGGATGGAGGATAGGATAGGATAGAGTATAGGATAGAGGATTGGACAGTATAAAGGATAGGAGAGGATAGAGGGTATGATAGGATTGAGGATAGGATAGGATAGAGAATAGGATAGGATAGAGGATAGGATAGTATACAAGATAGGATAGGATAGAGGATAGGATAGGATAGAGAATAGGATAGGATAGAGGATAGGATAGGATAGAGGATAGGATAGGATGGAGGATAGGATAGGATAGAGGATAGGATAGGATAGAGGATAGGATAGGATAGCGGATAGGATAGGATAGAGGACAGGATATAGGATTGGATAGGGTAGAGGATCGGATAGGATAGAGGATTGGATAGGTTAGAGGATAGGATAGGAGAGAGAATAGGATAGAGGATTGGATAGTATAAAGGATAGGAGAGGATAGAGGATAGGATAGGATTGAGGATAGGATAGGATAGCGGATAGGATAGGATAGAGGATAGGATAGGATAGAGGATAGGATCGGATGGGTGATAGGATAGGATAGAGGATAGGATGGGATAGAGAATAGGATAGGATAGAATATAGGATAGGGGATTGGATAGGATAGTGGATAGGAGACGATGCAGGATAGGATAGGATAGGATAGAGAATAGGATAGGATAGAGGATAGGATAGTATAGAGGATAGGATAGGATAGAGGATAGGATAGGATAGAGGATAGGATAGGATGGAGGATAGGATAGGATAGAGGATAGGATAGGATAGACGATAGGATAGGATAGAGGATAGGATAGGATAGAGGATAGGATAGGATGGAGGATAGGATGGGATAGAGAATAGGATAGGATAGAATATAGGATAGGGGATTGGATAGGATAGAGGATAGGAGACGATGCAGGATAGGATGGGATAGAGGATAGGATAGGTTAGAGGATAGGATATAGGATTGGATAGGGTAGAGTATCGGATAGGATAGAGGATAGGATAGGATAGAGGATAGGATAGGATAGAGGATAGGATAGGATAGAGGATAGGATAGGATAGAGGATAGGATAGGATAGAGGATAGGATAGGATAGGATGGAGTATAGGATAGGATAGGATAGAGGATAGGATAGGATAGGATAGAGTATAGGATAGGATAGAGGATAGGATAGGATAGAGGATAGGATATAATAGGATAGAGGATTGGATAGGATAGATGATAGGATAGGATAGAGGATAGGATAGGATAGATAATAGGATAGAGGATAGGATAGGATAGAGGATAGGATAGGATAGCGGAGAGGATAGGATAGAGGATCGGATAGGATAGAGGATTGGATAGGATAGAGGAGAGGAGAGGATAGAGGATAGGATAAGATAGAGGATAGGATAGGATAGAGGATAGGATATAGGAATGGATAGGGTAGAGGATCGGATAGGATAGAGGATTGGATAGGATAGAGGATAGGATAGAGGATAGGATAGAGGATAGGATAGAGGATAGGATAGGATAGAGGATAGGATAGGATAGAGGATAGGATAGGATAGAGGATAGGATAGGATAGAGGATAGGATAGGATAGAGGATAGGATAGGATAGAGGATAGGATAGGATAGAGGATAGGATAGGATAGAGGATAGGATAGGATAGAGGATAGGATAGGATAGAGGATAGGATAGGATAGAGGATAGGATATTATAGAGGATAGGATAGGATAGAGGATAGGATAGGATAGAGGATAGGATAGGATAGAGGATAGGATAGGATAGAGGATAGGATAGATAATAGGATAGGATAGATAATAGGATAGAGGATAGGATAGGATAGAGGATTGGATAGGATAGAGGAGAGGAGAGGATAGAGGATAGGATAAGATAGAGGATAGGATAGGATAGAGGATAGGATATAGGAATGGATAGGGTAGAGGATCGGATAGGATAGAGGATTGGATAGGATAGAGGATAGGATAGAGGATAGGATAGAGGATAGGATAGAGGATAGGATAGGATAGAGGATAGGATAGGATAGAGGATAGGATAGGATAGAGGATAGGATAGGATAGAGGATAGGATAGATAATAGGATAGGATAGATAATAGGATAGAGGATAGGATAGGATAGAGGATTGGATAGGATGGAGGATAGGATAGGATAGAGTATAGGATAGAGGATTGGACAGTATAAAGGATAGGAGAGGATAGAGGGTATGATAGGATTGAGGATAGGATAGGATAGAGAATAGGATAGGATAGAGGATAGGATAGTATACAAGATAGGATAGGATAGAGGATAGGATAGGATAGAGGATAGGATAGGATGGAGGAGAGGATAGGATAGAGGATAGGATAGGATAGAGAATAGGATAGGATAGAGGATAGGATAGTATACAAGATAGGATAGGATAGAGGATAGGATAGGATAGCGGATAAGATAGGATAGAGGATAGGATAGGATAGAGGATAGGATAGGATAGAGGATAGGATAGGATAGAGTATAGGATAGGATAGAGGATAGGATAGGATAGAGGATAGGATAGGATAGAGGATAGGATAGGATAGAGGATAGGATAGGATAGAGGATAGGATAGGATAGATAATAGGATAGAGGATAGGATAGGATAGAGGATAGGATAGGATAGCGGAGAGGATAGGATAGAGGATCGGATAGGATAGAGGATATTGTAGGAAAGAGGATATGGTATGCTAGATGATACGATATTATAGAGGATAGGATAGGATAGAGGATTGGATAGGATAGAGGATAGGATAGGATAGAGGATAGGATAGGATAGAGGATAGGATAGGATAGAGGATAGGATAGGATAGAGAATAAGATAGGATAGAGGATAGGATAGTATAGAGGATAGGATAGGATAGGATGGAGTATAGGATAGGATAGGATAGAGGATAGGATAGGATAGGATAGAGTATAGGATAGGATAGAGGATAGGATAGGATAGAGGATAGGATATAATAGGATAGAGGATTGGATAGGATAGATGATAGGATAGGATAGAGGATAGGATAGGATAGAGGATAGGATAGGATAGAGGATAGGATAGGATAGAGGATAGGATAGGATAGGATAGGATAGAGGATAGGATATAGGATTGGATAGGGTAGAGGATCGGATAGGATAGAGGATTGGATACGATAGAGGATAGGATAGGATAGAGAATAGGATAGAGGATTGGATAGTATAAAGGATAGGAGAGGATAGAGGATAGGATAGGATAGAGAATAGGATAGGATAGAGGATAGGATAGTATACAGGATAGGATAGGATAGAGGATTGGATAGGATGGAGGATAGGATAGGATAGAGGATAGGATAGGATAGACGATAGGATAGGATAGAGGATAGGATAGGATAGAGGATAGGATGGGATAGAGAATAGGATAGGATAGAATATAGGATAGGGGATTGGATAGGATAGAGGATAGGAGACGATGCAGGATAGGATAGGATAGAGGATAGGATAGGATAGAGGATAGGATAGGATAGAGAATAGGATAGGATAGAGGATAGGATAGGATAGAGGATAGGATAGGATGGAGGATAGGATAGGATAGAGGATAGGATAGGATAGAGGATAGGATAGGATAGCGGATAGGATAGGATAGAGGACAGGATATAGGATTGGATAGGGTAGAGGATCGGATAGGATAGAGGATTGGATAGGTTAGAGGATAGGATAGGAGAGAGAATAGGATAGAGGATTGGATAGTATAAAGGATAGGAGAGGATAGAGGATAGGATAGGATTGAGGATAGGATAGGGTAGAGGATAGGATAGGATTGAGGATACGATACGATAGAGGATAGGATAGGATTGAGGATAGGATAGGACAGAGTATAGGATAGGATAGAGGATAGGATAGGATAGAGAATAGGATAGAGGATTGGATAGGATTCAGGATATTATGGGATTGGATAGGATAGAGGATACGATACGATAGAGGATAGGATAGGATAGAGTATAGGGTAGGACAGAGAATAGGATAGGATAGAGGATAGAATAGGATAGAGGATAGGATAGGATAGGATAGAGCATAGGATAGGATTGAGGATAGGATAGGATAGAGGATAGGATAGAAGATATTATACGAGAGCGGATATTATAGGATTGAGGATAGGATAGGATTGAGGATAGGATAGGATAGAGGATATGATATGATAGAGGATAGGATAGGATAGAGGATAGGATAGGATAGGATTGAGGATAGGATAGGATTGAGGATAGGATAGGATATATGATATTACCGGATGGAGGAGACGAAATTATATAGGATATGATAGAATAGAGGATAGGATAGGGTAGAGGATAGGATAAGATAGAGGATAGGATAGGTTAGCGGAGAGGATAGGATAGAGAATCGGATATAATAGAGGATTGGATAGGATAGAGGATAGGATAGGATAGAGGATAGGATAGGATAGAGGATAGGATAGGATAGAGGATAGGATAGGATAGAGGATAGGATAGGATAGAGGATATGATAGGATAGAGGATAAGATAGGATAGAGGATAGGATAGGATAGAGGATAGGATACAGGAATGGATAGGGTAGAGGATCGGATAGGATAGAGGATTGGATAGGATAGAGGATAGGATAGGATAGAGTATAGGAGAGAGGATTGGACAGTATAAAGGATAGGAGAGGATAGAGGATATGATAGGATAGAGGATTGGATAGGATAGAGGATACGATACGATAGAGGATAGGATAGGATAGAGGATAGGATAGGATAGATGATAGGACAGACGATAGGATAGGATAGAGGATAGGATAGGATAGAGGATTGGATAGGATTCAGGATATTATGGGATAGAGGATAGGATAGGATAGGATAGAGGATAGGATAGGGTAGATGATAGGATAGAGGATTGGATAGGATAGAGGATACGATACTATAGAGGATAGGAAAGCATAGACGGTAGGATAGAGGATTGGATAGGATAGAGGATACGATACGATAGAGGATAGGATAGGATAGAGTATAGGGTAGGACAGGGAATAGGATAGGATAGAGGATAGGATAGGATTGAGGATAGGATAGGATAGAGGATATTATAGGGAATAGGATATGATATGCTAGAGGATACGATATTATCGAGGATAGGATAGGATAGAGGATCGGATAGGATAGAGGATTGGATAGGATAGAGGATAGGATAGGATAGAGGATAGGATAGAGGATTGGATAGGATAGAGGATAGGATAGGATAGAGGATAGGATAGGATAGGATAAAGGATAGGATAGGATAGAGGATTGGATAGCATGGAGGATAGGATAGGATAGAGGATAGGATAGGATAGGATAGAGGATAGGATAGGATAGAGGATTGGATAGGATGGAGGATAGGATAGGATAGAGGATAGGATAGGATAGGATAGAGGATTGGATAGGATGGAGGATAGGATAGGATAGAGGATAGGATAGGATAGATGATAGGATAGGATAGAGGATAGGATAGGATAGAGGATAGGATAGGATAGAGAATAGGATAGGATAGAATATAGAATAGGGGATTGGATAGGATAGAGGATAGGAGACGATGCAGGATAGGATAGGATAGAGGATAGGATAGGATAGAGGATAGGATAGGATAGAGGATAGGATAGGATAGAGGATAGGATAGGATAGAGGATAGGATAGGATAGAGGATAGGATAGGATAGAGGATAGGATAGGATAGGATAGAGGATAGGATAGGATAGAGGATAGGATAGTATAGAGGATAGGATAGGATAGGATAGAGGATTGGATAGGATAGAGGATAGGATAGGATAGAGGATAGGATAGGATACAGGATAGGATAGGATAGATAATAGGATAGAGGATAGGATAGGATAGAGGATAGGATAGGTTAGCGGAGAGGATAGGATAGAGAATCGGATATAATAGAGGATTGGATAGGATAGAGGATAGGATAGGATAGAGGATAGGATAGGATAGAGGATAGGATAGGATAGAGGCTAGGATAGGATAGAGGATAGGATAGGATAGGATAGAGGATAGGATAGGATAGAGGATAGGATATAGGATTGGATAGGGTAGAGGATCGGATAGGATAGAGGATTGGATACGATAGAGGATAGGATAGGATAGAGAATAGGATAGAGGATTGGATAGTATAAAGGATAGGAGAGGATAGAGGATAGGATAGGATTGAGGATAGGATAGGATAGCGGATAGGATAGGATAGAGGATAGGATATTATAGAGGATAGGATAGGATAGAGGATAGGACATAGGATTGGATAGGATAGACGATAGGATAGGATAGAGGATAGAATAGGATAGAGGATAGGATTGGATAGAGGATAGAATAGGAGAGAGAATAGAATAGAGGATTGGATAGGATAGAGGATATTATAGGAAAGAGGATATGGTATGCTAGATGATACGATATTATAGAGGATAGGATAGGATAGAGGATTGGATAGGATTGAGGATAGGATAGGATAGCGGATAGGATAGGATAGAGGATAGGATAGGATAGAGGATAGGATAGGATAGAGGATAGGATAGGATAGAGGATAGGATAGGATAGAGGATAGGATAGGATAGGATAGAGTATAGGATAGGATAGAGGATAGGATAGGATAGAGGATAGGATATAATAGGATAGAGGATTGGATAGGATAGAGGATAGGATAGGATAGAGGATAGGATAGGATAGAGGATAGGATAGGATAGAGGATAGGATAGGATAGGATAGGATAGAGGATAGGATATAGGATTGGATAGGGTAGAGGATCGGATAGGATAGAGGATTGGATACGATAGAGGATAGGATAGGATAGAGAATAGGATAGAGGATTGGATAGTATAAAGGATAGGAGAGGATAGAGGATAGGATAGGATAGAGAATAGGATAGGATAGAGGATAGGATAGTATACAGGATAGGATAGGATAGAGGATTGGATAGGATGGAGGATAGGATAGGATAGAGGATAGGATAGGATAGACGATAGGATAGGATAGAGGATAGGATAGGATAGAGGATAGGATGGGATAGAGAATAGGATAGGATAGAATATAGGATAGGGGATTGGATAGGATAGAGGATAGGAGACGATGCAGGATAGGATAGGATAGAGGATAGGATAGGATAGAGGATAGGATAGGATAGAGAATAGGATAGGATAGAGGATAGGATAGGATAGAGGATAGGATAGGATGGAGGATAGGATAGGATAGAGGATAGGATAGGATAGAGGATAGGATAGGATAGCGGATAGGATAGGATAGAGGACAGGATATAGGATTGGATAGGGTAGAGGATCGGATAGGATAGAGGATTGGATAGGTTAGAGGATAGGATAGGAGAGAGAATAGGATAGAGGATTGGATAGTATAAAGGATAGGAGAGGATAGAGGATAGGATAGGATTGAGGATAGGATAGGATAGCGGATAGGATAGGATAGAGGATAGGATAGGATAGAGGATAGGATCGGATGGGTGATAGGATAGGATAGAGGATAGGATGGGATAGAGAATAGGATAGGATAGAATATAGGATAGGGGATTGGATAGGATAGTGGATAGGAGACGATGCAGGATAGGATAGGATAGGATAGAGAATAGGATAGGATAGAGGATAGGATAGTATAGAGGATAGGATAGGATAGAGGATAGGATAGGATAGAGGATAGGATAGGATGGAGGATAGGATAGGATAGAGGATAGGATAGGATAGACGATAGGATAGGATAGAGGATAGGATAGGATAGAGGATAGGATAGGATGGAGGATAGGATGGGATAGAGAATAGGATAGGATAGAATATAGGATAGGGGATTGGATAGGATAGAGGATAGGAGACGATGCAGGATAGGATGGGATAGAGGATAGGATAGGTTAGAGGATAGGATATAGGATTGGATAGGGTAGAGTATCGGATAGGATAGAGGATAGGATAGGATAGAGGATAGGATAGGATAGAGGATAGGATAGGATAGAGGATAGGATAGGATAGAGGATAGGATAGGATAGAGGATAGGATAGGATAGGATGGAGTATAGGATAGGATAGGATAGAGGATAGGATAGGATAGGATAGAGTATAGGATAGGATAGAGGATAGGATAGGATAGAGGATAGGATATAATAGGATAGAGGATTGGATAGGATAGATGATAGGATAGGATAGAGGATAGGATAGGATAGATAATAGGATAGAGGATAGGATAGGATAGAGGATAGGATAGGATAGCGGAGAGGATAGGATAGAGGATCGGATAGGATAGAGGATTGGATAGGATAGAGGAGAGGAGAGGATAGAGGATAGGATAAGATAGAGGATAGGATAGGATAGAGGATAGGATATAGGAATGGATAGGGTAGAGGATCGGATAGGATAGAGGATTGGATAGGATAGAGGATAGGATAGAGGATAGGATAGAGGATAGGATAGAGGATAGGATAGGATAGAGGATAGGATAGGATAGAGGATAGGATAGGATAGAGGATAGGATAGGATAGAGGATAGGATAGGATAGAGGATAGGATAGGATAGAGGATAGGATAGGATAGAGGATAGGATAGGATAGAGGATAGGATAGGATAGAGGATAGGATAGGATAGAGGATAGGATATTATAGAGGATAGGATAGGATAGAGGATAGGATAGGATAGAGGATAGGATAGGATAGAGGATAGGATAGGATAGAGGATAGGATAGATAATAGGATAGGATAGATAATAGGATAGAGGATAGGATAGGATAGAGGATTGGATAGGATGGAGGATAGGATAGGATAGAGTATAGGATAGAGGATTGGACAGTATAAAGGATAGGAGAGGATAGAGGGTATGATAGGATTGAGGATAGGATAGGATAGAGAATAGGATAGGATAGAGGATAGGATAGTATACAAGATAGGATAGGATAGAGGATAGGATAGGATAGAGGATAGGATAGGATGGAGGAGAGGATAGGATAGAGGATAGGATAGGATAGAGAATAGGATAGGATAGAGGATAGGATAGTATACAAGATAGGATAGGATAGAGGATAGGATAGGATAGCGGATAAGATAGGATAGAGGATAGGATAGGATAGAGGATAGGATAGGATAGAGGATAGGATAGGATAGAGTATAGGATAGGATAGAGGATAGGATAGGATAGAGGATAGGATAGGATAGAGGATAGGATAGGATAGAGGATAGGATAGGATAGAGGATAGGATAGGATAGATAATAGGATAGAGGATAGGATAGGATAGAGGATAGGATAGGA
Organism: Halictus rubicundus; assembly: GCF_050948215.1. NCBI lineage: Eukaryota > Metazoa > Arthropoda > Insecta > Hymenoptera > Halictidae > Halictus > Halictus rubicundus. Next base: position 927,637 of record NW_027488609.1, read on the forward strand.
TAGCGGAGAGGATAGGATAGAGGATCGGATAGGATAGAGGATATTGTAGGAAAGAGGATATGGTATGCTAGATGATACGATATTATAGAGGATAGGATAGGATAGAGGATTGGATAGGATAGAGGATAGGATAGGATAGAGGATAGGATAGGATAGAGGATAGGATAGGATAGAGGATAGGATAGGATAGAGAATAAGATAGGATAGAGGATAGGATAGTATAGAGGATAGGATAGGATAGGATGGAGTATAGGATAGGATAGGATAGAGGATAGGATAGGATAGGATAGAGTATAGGATAGGATAGAGGATAGGATAGGATAGAGGATAGGATATAATAGGATAGAGGATTGGATAGGATAGATGATAGGATAGGATAGAGGATAGGATAGGATAGATAATAGGATAGAGGATAGGATAGGATAGAGGATAGGATAGGATAGCGGAGAGGATAGGATAGAGGATCGGATAGGATAGAGGATTGGATAGGATAGAGGAGAGGAGAGGATAGAGGATAGGATAAGATAGAGGATAGGATAGGATAGAGGATAGGATATAGGAATGGATAGGGTAGAGGATCGGATAGGATAGAGGATTGGATAGGATAGAGGATAGGATAGAGGATAGGATAGAGGATAGGATAGAGGATAGGATAGGATAGAGGATAGGATAGGATAGAGGATAGGATAGGATAGAGGATAGGATAGGATAGAGGATAGGATAGGATAGAGGATAGGATAGGATAGAGGATAGGATAGGATAGAGGATAGGATAGGATAGAGGATAGGATAGGATAGAGGATAGGATAGGATAGAGGATAGGATATTATAGAGGATAGGATAGGATAGAGGATAGGATAGGATAGAGGATAGGATAGGATAGAGGATAGGATAGGATAGAGGATAGGATAGGATAGAGGATAGGATAGATAATAGGATAGGATAGATAATAGGATAGAGGATAGGATAGGATAGAGGATTGGATAGGATGGAGGATAGGATAGGATAGAGTATAGGATAGAGGATTGGACAGTATAAAGGATAGGAGAGGATAGAGGGTATGATAGGATTGAGGATAGGATAGGATAGAGAATAGGATAGGATAGAGGATAGGATAGTATACAAGATAGGATAGGATAGAGGATAGGATAGGATAGAGGATAGGATAGGATGGAGGAGAGGATAGGATAGAGGATAGGATAGGATAGAGAATAGGATAGGATAGAGGATAGGATAGTATACAAGATAGGATAGGATAGAGGATAGGATAGGATAGCGGATAAGATAGGATAGAGGATAGGATAGGATAGAGGATAGGATAGGATAGAGGATAGGATAGGATAGAGTATAGGATAGGATAGAGGATAGGATAGGATAGAGGATAGGATAGGATAGAGGATAGGATAGGATAGAGGATAGGATAGGATAGAGGATAGGATAGGATAGATAATAGGATAGAGGATAGGATAGGATAGAGGATAGGATAGGATAGCGGAGAGGATAGGATAGAGGATCGGATAGGATAGAGGATATTGTAGGAAAGAGGATATGGTATGCTAGATGATACGATATTATAGAGGATAGGATAGGATAGAGGATTGGATAGGATAGAGGATAGGATAGGATAGAGGATAGGATAGGATAGAGGATAGGATAGGATAGAGGATAGGATAGGATAGAGAATAAGATAGGATAGAGGATAGGATAGTATAGAGGATAGGATAGGATAGACGATAGGATAGGATAGAGGATAGGATAATATGGAGGAGAGGATAGGATAGAGCATAGGATAGGATAAAGAATAGGATAGGATAGAGGATAGGATAGGATAGAGGATAGGATAGGATAGAGGATAGGATAGGATAGAGGATAGGATAGGATAGAGGATAGGATAGGATAGAGGATAGGATAGGATAGAGGATAGGATAGGATAGAGGATAGGATAGGATAGGGGATAGGATAGGATAGAGGATAGGATAGGATAGAGGATAGGATAGGATAGAGGATAGGATAGGATAGAGGATAGGATAGGATAGAGGATAGGATAGGATAGGATAGAGGATAGGATAGGATAGAGGATAGGATATAGGATTGGATAGGATAGGATAGAGGATAGGATATAGGATTGGATAGGGTAGAGGATCGGATAGGATAGAGGATTGGATACGATAGAGGATAGGATAGGATAGAGAATAGGATAGAGGATTGGATAGTATAAAGGATAGGAGAGGATAGAGGATAGGATAGGATTGAGGATAGGATAGGATAGCGGATAGGATAGGATAGAGGATAGGATATTATAGAGGATAGGATAGGATAGAGGATAGGATAGGATAGAGGATTGGATAGGATAGAGGATGAGAGGATAGAGGATATGATAGGATTGAGGATTGGATAGGATAGCGGATAGGATAGGATAGAGGATAGGATAGGATAGAGGATAGGATAGGATAGAGGATAGGATAGGATAGAGGATAGGACATAGGATTGGATAGGATAGACGATAGGATAGGATAGAGGATAGAATAGGATAGAGGATAGGATAGGATAGAGGATAGAATAGGAGAGAGAATAGGATAGAGGATTGGATAGGATAGAGGATATTATAGGAAAGAGGATATGGTATGCTAGATGATACGATATTATAGAGGATAGGATAGGATAGAGGATTGGATACGATAGAGGATAGGATAGGATACTGGATAGGATAGGATAGAGTATAGAATAGGATAGAGGATAGGATCGGATGGGTGATAGGATAGGATAGAGGATAGGATGGGATAGAGAATAGGATAGGATAGAAGATAGGATAGTATAGAGGATAGGATAGGATAGAGGATAGGATAGGATAGAGGATAGTATAGGATGGAGGATAGGATAGGATAGAGGATAGGATAGGATAAAGAATAGGATAGGATAGAGGATAGGATAGGATAGAGGATAGGATAGGATAGAGGATAGGATAGGATAGAGGATATTATAGGAAAGAGGATATGGTATGCTAGATGATACGATATTATAGAGGATAGGATAGGATAGAGGATTGGATAGGATTGAGGATAGGATAGGATAGCGGATAGGATAGGATAGAGGATAGGATAGGATAGAGGATAGGATAGGATAGAGGATAGGATAGGATAGAGGATAGGATAGGATAGATGATAGGATAGGATAGGATAGAGTATAGGATAGGATAGAGGATAGGATAGGATAGAGGATAGGATATAATAGGATAGAGGATTGGATAGGATAGAGGATAGGATAGGATAGAGGATAGGATAGGATAGAGGATAGGATAGGATAGAGGATAGGATATAGGATTGGATAGGGTAGAGGATCGGATAGGATAGAGGATTGGGTAGGATAGAGGATAGGATAGGAGAGAGAATAGGATAGAGGATTGGATAGTATAAAGGATAGGAGAGGATAGAGGATAGGATAGGATTGAGGATAGGATAGGATAGCGGATATGATAGGATAGAGGATTGGATAGGATGGAGGAGAGGATAGGATAGAGGATAGGATAGGATAAAGAATAGGATAGGATAGAGGATAGGATAGGATAGAGGATAGGATAGGATAGAGAATAGGATAGGATAGAGGATATGATAGGATAGAGGATTGGATAGGATAGAGGATAGGATAGGATAGAGTATAGGATAGAGGATTGGACAGTATAAAGGATAGGAGAGGATAGAGGATATGATAGGATTGAGGATAGGATAGGATAGCGGATAAGATAGGATAGAGGATAGGATAGGATAGAGAGTAGGATAGGATAGAGGATAGGATAGGATAGAGGATAGGATAGGATAGACGATAGGATAGGATAGAGGATAAGATAGGATAGAGGATAGGATAGGATAGAGGATAGGATAGGATAGAGGATAGGATAGGATAGACGATAGGATAGGATAGAGGATAGACGATAGGATAGAGGATAGGATAGGATAGAGGGTAGGATAGAGGATAGGACATAGGATTGGATAGGATAGACGATAGGATAGGATAGAGGATAGAATAGGATAGAGGATAGGATAGAGGATTGGATAGGATAGAGGATATTATAGGATAGAGGATATGATATGCTAGAGGATACGATATTATAGAGGATAGGATAGGATAGAGGATCGGATAGGATAGAGGATTGGATAGGATAGAGGATAGGATAGGATAGAGGGTAGGATAGGATAGAGGATAGGATAGGATAGAGGATAGGTCATAAGATTGGATAGGATAAACGATAGGATAGGATAGGGGATAGAATAGGGTAGAGGATAGGATACAGGATAGGATAGAGGATAGGATAGAGGATAGGATAGAGGATAGCATACACGGTAGGATAGACGATAGGATAGGATAGAGGATTGGATAGGATGGAGGATAGGATAGGATAGAGGATAGGATAGAGGATTGGACAGTATAAAGGATAGGAGAGGATAGAGAATAGGATAGGATTGAGGATAGGATAGGATAGCGGATAGGATAGGATAGAGGATAGGATAGGATAGAGGATAGGATAGGATAGAGGATTGGATAGGATAGAGGATATGATAGGATAGAGGATAGGATAGGATAGCGGATAGGATAGGATAGAGTATAGAATAGGATAGAGGATAGGATCGGATGGGTGATAGGATAGGATAGAGGATAGGGTAGGATAGTGGATAGGATAGGATAGAGGATAGGATAGGATAGGATAGAGGATAGGATAGGATAGAGGATAGGATAGGATAGAGGATAGGATAGGATAGAGGATAGGATAGGATAGAGGATAGGATAGGATAGAGGATAGGATAGGATAGAGGATAGGATATAATAAAGGATAGGATAGGATAGAGAATAGGATAGGATAGATACTAGGATAGAGGATAGGATAGGATAGAGGATTGGATAGGATAGAGGATAGGATAGGATAGAGGATAGGAGAGGATAGAGGATAGGATAGGATTGAGGATAGGATAGGATTGCGGATAGGATAGGATAGAGGATAGGATAGGATAGAGGATATGATAGGATAAAGGATAGGATAGAGGATAGGATAGGATAGAGGATAGGATATAGGATTGGATAGGGTAGAGGATCGGATAGGATAGAGGATTGGATAGGATAGAGGATAGGATAGGAGAGAGAATAGGATAGAGGATTGGATAGTATAAAGGATAGGAGAGGATAGAGGATAGGATAGGATTGAGGATAGTATAGGATAGCGGATAGGATAGCATAGAGGATAGGATAGGATAGAGGATAGGATAGGATAGAGGATAGGATAGGATAGAGGATAGGATATGATAGAGGATAGGATAGGATAGATAATAGGATAGAGGATAGGATAGGATAGAGGATAGGATAGGATAGCGGAGAGGATAGGATAGAGGATCGGATAGGATAGAGGATTGGATGGGATAGAGGATAGGATAGGATAGAGGATAGGATATAGGATTGGATAGGGTAGAGGATCGGATAGGATAGAGGATTGGATAGGATAGGGGATAGGATAGGATACAGGATAGGATAGAGGATTGGATAGTATAAAGGATAGGAGAGGATAGAGGATAGGATAGGATTGAGGATAGGATAGGATAGCGGATAGTATAGGATAGAGGATAGGATAGGATAGAGGATATGATAGGATAGAGCATAGGATAGAGGATAGGATAGGATAGAGGATAGGATATAGGATTGGATAGGGTAGAGGATCGGATAGGATAGAGGATTGGATAGGATAGAGGATAGGATAGGAGAGAGAATAGGATAGAGGATTGGATAGTATAAAGGATAGGAGAGGATTGAGGATAGGATAGGATAGCGGATAGGATAGGATAGAGGATAGGATAGGATAGAGGATAGGATAGGATAGAGGATAGGATAGGATAGAGGATAGGATAGGATAGAGTATAGGATAGAGGATTGGACAGTATAAAGGATAGGAGAGGATAGAGGATATGATAGGACATAGGATTGGATAGGATAGACGATAGGATAGGATAGAGGATAGAATAGGATTGAGGATAGGATAGGATAGAGGATAGAATAGGATAGAGAATAGGATAGAGGATTGGATAGGATAGAGGATATTGTAGGAAAGAGGATATGGTATGCTAGATGATACGATATTATAGAGGATAGGATAGGATAGAGGATTGGATAGGATAGAGGATAGGATAGGATACTGGATAGGATAGGATAGAGTATAGAATAGGATAGAGGATAGGATCGGATGGGTGATAGGATAGGATAGAGGATAGGATAGGATAAAATATAGGATAGGGGATTGGATAGGATAGTGGATAGGAGACGATGCAGGATAGGATAGGATAGACGATAGGATAGGATAGAGGATAGGATAGGATAGAGAATAGGATAGGATAAAATATAGGATAGGGGATTGGATAGGATAGTGGAAAGGAGACGATGCAGGATAGGATAGGATAGACGATAGGATAGGATAGAGGATAGGATAGGATAGAGAATAGGATACGATAGAGGATAGGATAGGATAGAGGATAGGATAGGATAGAGGATAGGATAGGATAGAGTATAGGATAGGATAGAGGATAGGATAGGATAGAGGATATGATAGGATAGAGGATTGGATAGGATAGAGGATAGGATAGGATAGAGTATAGGATAGAGGATTGGACAGTATAAAGGATAGGAGAGGATAGAGGATATGATAGGATTGAGGAGAGGATAGGATAGCGGAGAGGATAGGATAGAGGATAGGATAGGATAGAGGATAGGATAGGATAGAGGATAGGATAGGATAGAGGATAGAGTATAGGATAGGATAGAGGATAGGATAGGATAGAGGATAGGATATAATAGGATAGAGGATTGGATAGGATAGACGATAGGATAGGATAGAGGATAGGATAGGATAGAGGATAGGATAGGATAGATAATAGGATAGAGGATAGGATAGGATAGAGGATAGGATAGGATAGCGGAGAGGATAGGATAGAGGATCGGATAGGATAGAGGATTGGATGGGATAGAGGATAGGATAGGATAGAGGATAGGATAAGATAGAGGATAGGATAGGATAGAGGATAGGATATAGGATTGGATAGGGTAGAGGATCGGATAGGATAGAGGATTGGATAGGATAGGGGATAGGATAGGATACAGGATAGGATAGAGGATTGGATAGTATAAAGGATAGGAGAGGATAGAGGATAGGATAGGATTGAGGAAAGGATAGGATAGCGGATCGTATAGGATAGAGGATAGGATAGGATAGAGGATATGATAGGATAGAGGATAGGATAGAGGATAGGATAGGATAGACGATTAAGAATCGGTGTGGCAAGACGGTAGCGTACCAAGGATAGGATAGAGGATAGGATGTAGGATTGGATAGGGTAGAGGATCGGATAGGATAGAGGATTGGATAGGATAGAGGATAGGATAGGAGAGAGAATAGGATAGAGGATTGGGTAGTATAAAGGATAGGAGAGGATAGAGGATAGGATAGGATTGAGGATAGGATAGGATAGCGGATAGGATCGGATAGAGGATACGATAGGATAGAGGATAGGATAGGATAGAGGATAGGATAGGATAGAGGATAGGATAGGATAGAGGATTGGATAGGATAGTGGATAGGACAGGATAGAGCAGACGATAGAGGATAGGATAGGATAGAGGATAGGATAGAGAATAGGGTAGGATAGAGGATCGGATAGGATATATGATAGGATAGGATAGGATAGAGGATAGGATAGGATAGAGGATAGGATAGGGTAGATGATAGGATAGGATAGGATAGAGGATAGGATAGGATAGAGGATAGGATAGGATAGAGGAGAGGATAGGATAGAGGATAGGATAGGATACAGAATAGGATAGGATAGAGGATTGGATAGGGGATTGGATAGGATAGAGGATAGGAGACGATGTAGGATAGGATAGGATAGAGGATAGGATAGGGTAGAGGATAGGACAGGATAGAGGATAGGATCGGATAGAGGATAGGATAGGATAGAGAATAGGATAGGATAGAGGATAGGATAGGGGATTGGTTAGGATAGAGGATAGGAGACGATGGAGGATAGGATAGGATAGAGGATAGGATAGGATAGAGGATAGGATAGGATAGAGGATTGGATAGGATAGGATAGAGGATAGGATAGGATAGAGGATTGGATAGGATAGACGTTAGGATAGGATAGAGGATAGAATAGGATAGAGGATACGATAGAGGATTGGATAGGATAGAGGATATTATAGGAAAGCGGATATGATATGCTAGAGGATACGATATTATAGAGGATAGGATAGAGGATCGGATAGGATAGAGGATAGGATAAGATAGAGGATAGGATAGGATAGAGGATAGGAAAGGATAGAGGATAGGATAGGATAGTGGATAGGGCAGGATAGAGCAGACGATAGAGGATAGGATAGGATAGAGGATAGGATAGAGAATACGGTAGGATAGAGGATCGGATAGGATAGAGGATAGGATAGGATGGAGGATAAGATAGGGTAGATGATAGGATAGGACAGGATAGAGGATAGGATAGGATAGAGGATAGGATAGGATGGAGGATAGGACATAGGATTGGATAGGATAGACGATAGGATAGGATAGAGGATAGAATAGGATAGAGGATAGGATAGGATAAAATATAGGATAGGGGATTGGATAGGATAGTGGATAGGAGACGATGCAGGATAGGATAGGATAGACGATAGGATAGGATAGAGGATAGGATAGGATAGAGAATAGGATACGATAGAGGATATTATAGGAAAGAGGATATGATATGCTAGAGGATACGATATTATAGAGGATAGGATAGAGGATAGGATAAGATAGAGGATAGGATAGGATAGAGGATAGGATAGGATAGAGGATAGGATAGGGGATAGGATACGATAGAGAATAGGATAGGATAGAGGATTGGATAGGGGATTGGATAGGATAGAGGATAGGAGACGATGTAGGATAGGATAGGGTAGAGGATAGGATAGTGTAGAGGATAGGATCTTATAGAGGATAGGATCGGATAGAGGATACGATAGGATAGAGGATAAGATAGGATAGAGGATAGGATAGGATAGAGGATAGGATAGGATGGAGGATAAGATAGGGTAGATGATAGGATAGGACAGGATAGAGGATAGGATAGGATAGAGGATAGGATAGGATGGAGGATAGGACATAGGATTGGATAGGATAGACGATAGGATAGGATAGAGGATAGAATAGGATAGAGGATAGGATAGGATAAAATATAGGATAGGGGATTGGATAGGATAGTGGATAGGAGACGATGCAGGATAGGATAGGATAGACGATAGGATAGGATAGAGGATAGGATAGGATAGAGAATAGGATACGATAGAGGATAGGATAGGATAGAGGATAGGATAGGATAGAGGATAGGATAGGATAGAGTATAGGATAGGATAGAGGATAGGATAGGATAGAGGATATGATAGGATAGAGGATTGGATAGGATAGAGGATAGGATAGGATAGAGTATAGGATAGAGGATTGGACAGTATAAAGGATAGGAGAGGATAGAGGATATGATAGGATTGAGGAGAGGATAGGATAGCGGAGAGGATAGGATAGAGGATAGGATAGGATAGAGGATAGGATAGGATAGAGGATAGGATAGGATAGAGGATAGAGTATAGGATAGGATAGAGGATAGAATAGGATAGAGGATAGGATATAATAGGATAGAGGATTGGATAGGATAGACGATAGGATAGGATAGAGGATAGGATAGGATAGAGGATAGGATAGGATAGATAATAGGATAGAGGATAGGATAGGATAGAGGATAGGATAGGATAGCGGAGAGGATAGGATAGAGGATCGGATAGGATAGAGGATTGGATGGGATAGAGGATAGGATAGGATAGAGGATAGGATAAGATAGAGGATAGGATAGGATAGAGGATAGGATATAGGATTGGATAGGGTAGAGGATCGGATAGGATAGAGGATTGGATAGGATAGGGGATAGGATAGGATACAGGATAGGATAGAGGATTGGATAGTATAAAGGATAGGAGAGGATAGAGGATAGGATAGGATTGAGGAAAGGATAGGATAGCGGATCGTATAGGATAGAGGATAGGATAGGATAGAGGATATGATAGGATAGAGGATAGGATAGAGGATAGGATAGGATAGACGATTAAGAATCGGTGTGGCAAGACGGTAGCGTACCAAGGATAGGATAGAGGATAGGATGTAGGATTGGATAGGGTAGAGGATCGGATAGGATAGAGGATTGGATAGGATAGAGGATAGGATAGGAGAGAGAATAGGATAGAGGATTGGGTAGTATAAAGGATAGGAGAGGATAGAGGATAGGATAGGATTGAGGATAGGATAGGATAGCGGATAGGATCGGATAGAGGATACGATAGGATAGAGGATAGGATAGGATAGAGGATAGGATAGGATAGAGGATAGGATAGGATAGAGGATAGGATAGGATAGAGGATAGGATAGGATAGAGGATTGGATAGGATAGTGGATAGGACAGGATAGAGCAGACGATAGAGGATAGGATAGGATAGAGGATAGGATAGAGAATAGGGTAGGATAGAGGATCGGATAGGATATATGATAGGATAGGATAGGATAGAGGATAGGATAGGATAGAGGATAGGATAGGGTAGATGATAGGATAGGATAGGATAGAGGATAGGATAGGATAGAGGATAGGATAGGATAGAGGAGAGGATAGGATAGAGGATAGGATAGGATACAGAATAGGATAGGATAGAGGATTGGATAGGGGATTGGATAGGATAGAGGATAGGAGACGATGTAGGATAGGATAGGATAGAGGATAGGATAGGGTAGAGGATAGGACAGGATAGAGGATAGGATCGGATAGAGGATAGGATAGGATAGAGAATAGGATAGGATAGAGGATAGGATAGGGGATTGGTTAGGATAGAGGATAGGAGACGATGGAGGATAGGATAGGATAGAGGATAGGATAGGATAGAGGATAGGATAGGATAGAGGATTGGATAGGATAGGATAGAGGATAGGATAGGATAGAGGATTGGATAGGATAGACGTTAGGATAGGATAGAGGATAGAATAGGATAGAGGATACGATAGAGGATTGGATAGGATAGAGGATATTATAGGAAAGCGGATATGATATGCTAGAGGATACGATATTATAGAGGATAGGATAGAGGATCGGATAGGATAGAGGATAGGATAAGATAGAGGATAGGATAGGATAGAGGATAGGAAAGGATAGAGGATAGGATAGGATAGTGGATAGGGCAGGATAGAGCAGACGATAGAGGATAGGATAGGATAGAGGATAGGATAGAGAATACGGTAGGATAGAGGATCGGATAGGATAGATGATAGGATAGGATAGGATAGAGGATAGAATAGGATAGAGGATAGGATAGGGTAGATGATAGGATAGAGGATAGGATAGGATAGAGGATAGGAGAGGATAGAGAATAGGATACGATAGAGGATATTATAGGAAAGAGGATATGATATGCTAGAGGATACGATATTATAGAGGATAGGATAGAGGATAGGATAAGATAGAGGATAGGATAGGATAGAGGATAGGATAGGATAGAGGATAGGATAGGGGATAGGATACGATAGAGAATAGGATAGGATAGAGGATTGGATAGGGGATTGGATAGGATAGAGGATAGGAGACGATGTAGGATAGGATAGGGTAGAGGATAGGATAGTGTAGAGGATAGGATCTTATAGAGGATAGGATCGGATAGAGGATACGATAGGATACACGATAAGATAGGATAGAGGATAGGATAGGATAGAGGATAGGATAGGATGGAGGATAGGATAGGGTAGATGATAGGATAGGACAGGATAGAGGATAGGATAGGATAGAGGATAGGATAGGATGGAGGATAGGACATAGGATTGGATAGGATAGACGATAGGATAGGATAGAGGATAGAATAGGATAGAGGATAGGATAGGATAGAGGATAGGATTGGATAGAGGATAGGATAGGGGATAGGATAGGATAGGATAGAGAATAGGATAGGATAGAGGATAGGATAGGGGATTGGATAGGATAGAGGATAGGAGACGATGGAGGATAGGATAGGATAGAGGATAGGAGACGATGGAGGATAGGATAGGATAGAGGATAGGATAGCATAGAGGATCGGATAGGATAGATGATTGGATAGGATAGAGGATAGGATAGGATAGAGGATAGGATAGGATAGAGGATTGGATAGGATAGATGATAGGATAGGATAGAGGATAGGATAGGGGATAGGATAGGATAGAGAATAGGATAGGATAGAGGATTGGATAGGGGATTGGATAGGATAGAGGATAGGAGACGATGGAGGATAGGATACTATAGAGGATAGGATAGGATAGAGGATAGGATAGGATAGAGGATAGGATCGGATAGAGGATAGGATAGGATAGAGGATAGGATAGGATAGAGGATAGGATAGGATAGAGGATAGGATAGGATAGAGGATTGGATAGGATAGACGATAGGATAGGATAGAGGATAGGATAGAGGATAGGATAGGATTGAGGATAGGATAGGATGGAGGATAGGATAGGATAGAGGATAGGATAGGATAGAGGATAGGAATAGATAGAGGATAGGCTAGGATAGAGAATAGGATAGGATAGATAATAGGATAGGATACAGGATAGGATAGGATAGAGGATAGGATAGGATAGAGGATAGGATAGAGGATAGGATAGAGTATAGGATAGGATAGACGATAGGATAGGATAGAGGATAGGATAGGATAGAGGATAGGATATAGGATTGGATAGGGTAGAGGATCGGACAGGATATAGGATTGGATAGGGTAGAGGATCGGACAGGATAGAGGATTGGATATTATAGAGGATAGGATAGGATAGAGGATAGGATAGGGGATAAGATAGGATAGAGAATAGGATAGGATAGAGGATAGGATAGGATAGTGGATAGGATCGGATAGAGGATACGATAGGATAGAGGATAGGATAGGATAGAGGATAGGATAGGATAGAGGATAGGATAAGATGGAGGATAGGATAGGGTAGATGATAGGATAGGATAGGATAGAGGATAGGATAGGATAGAGGATAGGATAGGATAGAGGATAGGATAGGATGGAGGATAGGACATAGGATTGGATAGGATAGACGATAGGATAGGATAGAGGACAGAATAGGATAGAGGATAGGATAGGGTAGATGATAGGATAGGATAGGATAGAGGATAGGATAGGATAGAGGATAGGAGAGGATAGAGAATAGGATACTATAGAGGATATTATAGGAAAGAGGATATGATATGCTAGAGGATACGATATTATAGAGGATAGGATTGAGGATAGGATAAGATAGAGGATAGGATAGGATAGAGGATAGGATAGGATAGAGGATAGGATAGGGTAGAGGATAGGATATAGGATTGGATAGGGTAGAGGATCGGACAGGATAGAGGATTGGATATTATAGAGGATAGGATAGGATAGAGGATAGGATAGGATAGAGGATAGGACATAGGATTGGATAGGATAGGATAGAGGATAGGACATAGGATTGGATAGGATAGACGATAGGATAGGATAGAGGATAGAATAGGATAGAGGATAGGATAGAGGATAGAATAGGATAGAGGATAGGATAGAGGATAGGATAGTATAGAGGATAGGATAGGATAGGGGATAGGATAGGGGATAGGATAGGATAGAGGATAGGATAGTATAGAGGAAAGCATAGGATAGAGGATAGGATAGAGGATAGGATAGAGGATAGGATAGGATAGAGGATAGGATAGGATAGAGGATAGGATAGGATAGAGGATAGGATAGGATAGAGAATAGGATATAGGAATGGATAGGGTAGAGGATCGGATAGGATAGAGGATTGGATAGGGTAGAGGATAGGATAGGATAGAGGATAGGATAGGATAGAGGATAGGACATAGGATTGGATAGGATAGACGATAGGATAGGATAGAGGATAGAATAGGATAGAGGATAGGATAGAGGATAGAATAGGATAGAGGATAGGATAGAGGATAGGATAGTATAGAGGATAGGATAGGATAGGGGATAGGATAGGTGATAGGATAGGATAGAGGATAGGATAGTATAGAGGATAGCATAGGATAGAGGATAGGATAGAGGATAGGATAGAGGATAGGATAGAGGATAGGATAGGATAGTGGATAGGATAGGATAGCGGAGAGGATAGGATAGAGGATCGGATAGGATAGAGGATTGGATAGAATAGAGGATAGGATAGGATAGAGGATAGGATAGGATAGAGGATAGGATAGGATAGTGGATAAGACAGGATAGAGCAGACGATAGAGGATAGGATAGGATAGAGGATAGGATAGAGAATAGGGTAGGATAGAGGATCGGATAGGATAGGGTAGAGGATCGGATAGGATAGGATACAGGATAGGAGACGATAGAGGATACAATAGGAGAGAGGATAGGATAGGATAGATAATAGGATAGGATAGAGGATAGGATAGGATAGTGGATAGGATCGGATAGAGGATACGATAGGATAGAGGATAGGATAGGATAGAGGATAGGATAGGATAGAGGATAGGATAGGATGGAGGATATGATAGGGTAGATGATAGGATAGGATAGGATAGAGGATAGGATAGGATAGAGGATAGGATAGGATGGAGGATAGGACATAGGATTGGATAGGATAGACGATAGGATAGGATAGAGGATAGAATAGGATAGAGAATAGGATAGGATAGAGGATAGGATAGGGGATTGGATAGGATAGAGGATAGGAGACGATGGAGGATATGATAGGATAGAGGATAGCATAGGATAGAGGATAGGATAGGATAGAGGATTGGATAGCAAAGACGTTAGGATAGGATAGAGGATAGGATAGGATAGAGGATAGGATAATATAGCGGAGAGGATAGGATAGAGTATGGAATAGGATAGAGGATAGTATCGGATAGAGGATAGGATAGGGGATTGGATAGGATAGAGGATTGGATAGGATAGAGGATAGTATAGGATAGAGGATAGTATAGGATAGAGGATAGGATAGGATAGAGGATAGGATAGGATAGGATAGAGGATAGGATAGGATAGAGGATAGGATAGGGGATTGGTTAGGATAGAGGATAGGATAGAGGATAGGATAGGATAGAGGATAGGATAGGATTGAGGATAGGATAGGATAGAGGATAGGATAGGATAGAGGATAGGATAGGATAGAGGATAGGATAGGATAGAGGATAGGATAGGATAGAGGATAGGATAGGATAGAGGATAGGATAGGATAGAGGATAGGATATAGTAATGGATAGGGTAGAGGATCGGATAGGATAGAGGATTGGATAGGATAGAGGATAGGATAGGATAGAGGATAGGATAGGATAGAGGATAGGACATAGGATTGGATAGGATAGACGATAGGATAGGATAGAGGATAGAATAGGATAGAGGATAGGATAGAGGATAGAATAGGATAGAGAATAGGATAGAGGATAGGATAGTATAGAGGATAGGATAGGATAGGGGATAGGATAGGGGATAGGATAGGATAGAGGATAGGATAGTATAGAGGATAGCATAGGATAGAGGATAGGATAGAGGATAGGATAGAGGATAGGATAGGATAGAGGATAGGATAGGATAGAGGATAGGATAGGATAGAGGATAGGATAGGATAGAGGATAGGATAGGATAGAGGATAGGATAGGATAGAGGATAGGATATAGGAATGGATAGGGTAGAGGATCGGATAGGATAGAGGATTGGATAGGATAGAGGATAGGATAGGATAGAGGATAGGATAGGATAGAGGATAGGACATAGGATTGGATAGGATAGACGATAGGATAGGATAGAGGATAGAATAGGATAGAGGATAGGATAGAGGATAGAATAGGATAGAGGATAGGATAGAGGATAGGATAGTATAGAGGATAGGATAGGATAGGGGATAGGATAGGTGATAGGATAGGATAGAGGATAGGATAGTATAGAGGATAGCATAGGATAGAGGATAGGATAGAGGATAGGATAGAGGATAGGATAGGATAGTGGATAGGATAGGATAGCGGAGAGGATAGGATAGAGGATCGGATAGGATAGAGGATTGGATAGAATAGAGGATAGGATAGGATAGAGGATAGGATAGGATAGAGGATAGGATAGGATAGTGGATAAGACAGGATAGAGCAGACGATAGAGGATAGGATAGGATAGAGGATAGGATAGAGAATAGGGTAGGATAGAGGATCGGATAGGATAGGGTAGAGGATCGGATAGGATAGGATACAGGATAGGAGACGATAGAGGATACAATAGGAGAGAGGATAGGATAGGATAGATAATAGGATAGGATAGAGGATAGGATAGGATAGAGGATAGGATAGGATAGAGGATAGGACATAGGATTGGATAGGATAGACGATAGGATAGGATAGAGGATAGAATAGGATAGAGGATAGGATAGAGGATAGAATAGGATAGAGGATAGGATAGAGGATAGGATAGTATAGAGGATAGGATAGGATAGGGGATAGGATAGGTGATAGGATAGGATAGAGGATAGGATAGTATAGAGGATAGCATAGGATAGAGGATAGGATAGAGGATAGGATAGAGGATAGGATAGGATAGAGGATAGGATAGGATAGAGGATAGGATAGGATAGAGGATAGGATAGGATAGAGGATAGGATATAGGAATGGATAGGGTAGAGGATCGGATAGGATAGAGGATTGGATAGGATAGAGGATAGGAAAGGATAGAGGATAGGATAGGATAGAGGATAGGACATAGGATTGGATAGGATAGACGATAGGATAGGATAGAGGATAGAATAGGATAGAGGATAGGATAGAGGATAGAATAGGATAGAGGATAGGATAGAGGATAGGATAGTATAGAGGATAGGATAGGATAGGGGATAGGATAGGTGATAGGATAGGATAGAGGATAGGATATTATAGAGGATAGCATAGCATAGAGGATAGGATAGAGGATAGGATAGAGGATAGGATAGGATAGTGGATAGGATAGGATAGCGGAGAGGATAGGATAGAGGATCGGATAGGATAGAGGATTGGATAGAATAGAGGATAGGATAGGATAGAGGATAGGATAGGATAGAGGATAGGATAGGATAGTGGATAAGACAGGATAGAGCAGACGATAGAGGATAGGATAGGATAGAGGATAGGATAGAGAATAGGGTAGGATAGAGGATCGGATAGGATAGGGTAGAGGATCGGATAGGATAGGATACAGGATAGGAGACGATAGAGGATACAATAGGAGAGAGGATAGGATAGGATAGATAATAGGATAGGATAGAGGATAGGATAGGATAGAGGATAGGATAGGATAGAGTATAGGATAGGATAGAGGATAGGATATAGGATTGGATAGGGTAGAGGATCGGACAGGATAGAGGATTGGATATTATAGAGGATAGGATAGGATAGAGGATAGGATAGGGGATAAGATAGGATAGAGAATAGGATAGGATAGGATAGTGGATAGGATCGGATAGAGGATACGATAGGATAGAGGATAGGATAGGATAGAGGATAGGATAGGATAGAGGATAGGATAGGATGGAGGATAGGATAGGGTAGATGATAGGATAGGATAGGATAGAGGATAGGATAGGATAGAGGATAGGATAGGATACAGGATAGGATAGGATGGAGGATAGGACATAGGATTGGATAGGATAGACGATAGGATAGGATAGAGGATAGAATAGGATAGAGGATAGGATAGGATAGATGATAGGATTGGATAGAGGATAGGATAGGGGATAGGATAGGATAGGATAGAGAATAGGATAGGATAGAGAATAGGATAGGGGATTGGATAGGATAGAGGATAGGAGACGATGGAGGATATGATAGGATAGAGGATAGCATACGATAGAGGATAGGATAGGATAGAGGATTGGATAGCATAGACGTTAGGATAGGATAGAGGATAGGATAGGATAGGATAGGGGATAGGATAGGATAGAGGATAGGATAGGATAGAGTATGGAATAGGATAGAGGATAGTATCGGATAGAGGATAGGATAGGGGATTGGATAGGATAGAGGATTGGATAGGATAGAGGATAGGATACGGGATTGGTTAGGATAGAGGATAGGATAGAGGATAGGATAGGATAGAGGATAGGATAGGATAGAGGATAGGATAGGATAGAGGATAGGATAGGATAGAGGATAGGATAGGATAGAGGATAGGATAGGATAGAGGATAGGATAGGATAGAGGATAGGATAGGATAGAGGATAGGATAGGATAGAGGATAGGATAGGATAGAGGATAGGATAGGATAGAGGATAGGATATAGGAATGGATAGGGTAGAGGATCGGATAGGATAGAGGATTGGATAGGATAGAGGATAGGATAGGATAGAGGATAGGATAGGATAGAGGATAGGACATAGGATTGGATAGGATAGAGGATCGGATAGGATAGAGGATTGGATAGAATAGAGGATAGGATAGGATAGAGGATAGGATAGGATAGAGGATAGGATAGGATAGAGGATAGGATAGGATAGTGGATAAGACAGGATAGAGCAGACGATAGAGGATAGGATACGATAGAGGATAGGATAGAGAATAGGGTAGGGTAGAGGATCGGATAGGATAGGGTAGCGGATCGGATAGGATAGGATAGAGGATAGGATAGAGGATAGGATAGAGTATAGGATAGGATAGAGGATAGGATATGACTGAGGATAGGATAGGATAGTGCATAGGATAGGATAGAGTATAGAATAGGAAAGAGGATAGGATAGGGGATTCGATAGGATAGAGGATAGGATAGGATAGAGGATAGGATAGGATAGGATAGAGGATAGGATAGGATAGAGGATAGGATAGGATAGAGGATAGGATAGGGGATTCGATAGGATAGAGGATAGGATAGGATAGAGGATACCATAGGATTGAGGATAGGATAGGATAGAGGATAGGATAGGATAGAGGATAGGATAGGATAGAGGATAGGATAGGATAGAGGATAGGATAAGATAGAGGATAGAATATGATAGAGGATAGGAAAGGATAGATGATAGGACAGGATAGAGCAGACGATAGAGGATAGGATAGGATAGAGGATAGGATAGGATAGAGGATAGGATAGGATAGAGGATAGGATAGGATAGAGGATAGGATAGGATAGAGGATAGGATAGGATAGAGGATAGGATAGGATAGAGGATAGGATAGGATAGAGGATAGGATAGGATAGAGGATAGGATAGGATAGAGGATAGGATAGGATAGAGGATAGGATAGGATAGAGGATAGGACAAAGGATTGGATAGGATAGACGATAGGATAGTATAGAGGATAGAATAGGATAGAGGATAGGATAGAGGATAGGATAGAGGATTGGATAGGACAGAGGATATTATAGGATAGAGGATATGATATGCTAGAGGATACGATATTATATAGGATAGGATAGGATAGAGGATCGGATAGGATAGAGGATTGGATAGGATAGAGAATAGGATAGGATAGAGGATAGGATAGAGGATTGGATAGGATAGAGGATAGGAGACGATGGAGGATAGGATAGGATAGAGGATAGGATAGGATAGAGGATAGGATAGGATAGAGGATAGGATCGGATAGAGGATAGGATAGGATAGAGGATAGGCTAGGATAGAGGATAGGATAGGATAGAGTATAGAATAGGATAGAGGATAGGATCGGATGGGTGATAGGATAGGATAGAGGATAGGATAGGATAGAGAATGGGATAGGATAGAGGATAGGATAGGGGATTGGATAGGATAGAGAATAGGATAGGATAGATGATAGGATAGGATAGAGGGTAGGATAGAGGATTGGATAGTATAAAGGATAGGATCGGATGGGTGATAGGATAGGATAGAGGATAGGATAGGATAGAGAATAGGATAGGATAGCGGATAGGATAGGATAGAGTATAGAATAGGATAGAGGATAGGATCGGATGGGTGATAGGATAGGATAGAGGATAGGATAGGATAGAGGATAGGATATACGATTGGATAGGGTAGAGGATAGGATAGGATAGAGGATAGGATAGGATAGAGGATAGGATAGGATAGAGGATAGGGTAGAGGATCGGATAGGATAGAGGATTGGATAGGATAGAGGATAGGATAGGATAGAGGATAGGATAGGATAGAGGATAGGATAGAGGATAGGATAGGATAGAGGATAGGATAGAGGATAGGATAGAGGATAGGATAGAGGATAGGATAGGATAGAGGATAGGATAGAGGATAGGATAGGATAGAGGATTGGGTAGGATAGACGATAGGATAGGATAGAGGATAGGATAGGATAGAGGATTGGATAGGATAGAGGATAGGATAGGATAGAGGATAGGATAGGATAGACGATAGGATAGGATAGAGGATAGGATAGGATAGAGGATAGGATAAGATAGAGGATAGAATAGGATAGAGGATAGGAAAGGATAGAGGATAGGACAGGATAGAGCAGACGATAGAGGATAGGATAGGATAGAGGATAGGATAGGATAGAGGATAGGATAGGATAGAGGATAGGATAGGATAGAGGATAGGATAGGATAGAGGATAGGATAGGATAGAGGATAGGATAGGATAGAGGATAGGATAGGATAGAGGATAGGATAGGATAGAGGATAGGATAGGATAGAGGATAGGATAGGATAGAGGATAGGATAGGATAGAGGATAGGATAGGATAGAGGATAGGATAGGATAGAGGATAGGATAGGATAGAGGATAGGATAGGATAGAGGATAGGAAAGTATAGAGGATAGGATAGGATAGTGGATAGGACAGGATAGAGCAGACGATAGAGGATAGGATACGATAGAGGATAGGATAGAGAATAGGGTAGGATAGAGGATCGGATAGGATAGGGTAGAGGATCGGATAGGATAGGATAGAGGATAGGATAGAGTATAGGATAGGATAGAGGATAGGATATGATTGAGGATAGGATAGGATAGTGGATAGGATAGGATAGAGTATAGAATAGGAAAGAGGATAGGATCGGATGGAGGATAGGATAGGATAGAGGATAGGATAGGATATAGGATAGGATAGGATAGAGGATAGGATAGGATAGAGGATAGGATAGGATGGAGGATAGGACATAGGATTGGATAGGATAGACGATAGGATAGGATAGAGGATAGAATAGGATAGAGGATAGGATAGGATAGAGGATAGGATAGGATAGAGGATAGGACAAAGGATTGGATAGGATAGACGATAGGATAGTATAGAGGATAGAATAGGATAGAGGATAGGATAGAGGATAGGATAGAGGATTGGATAGGACAGAGGATATTATAGGATAGAGGATATGATATGCTAGAGGATACGATATTATATAGGATAGGATAGGATAGAGGATCGGATAGGATAGAGGATTGGATAGGATAGAGAATAGGATAGGATAGAGGATAGGATAGAGGATTGGATAGGATAGAGGATAGGAGACGATGGAGGATAGGATAGGATAGAGGATAGGATAGGATAGAGGATAGGATAGGATAGAGGATAGGATCGGATAGAGGATAGGATAGGATAGAGGATAGGCTAGGATAGAGGATAGGATAGGATAGAGTATAGAATAGGAT
Organism: Halictus rubicundus; assembly: GCF_050948215.1. Lineage (NCBI taxonomy): Eukaryota > Metazoa > Arthropoda > Insecta > Hymenoptera > Halictidae > Halictus > Halictus rubicundus. The sequence continues at coordinate 949,275 of NW_027488609.1, forward strand.
AGAGGATAGGATCGGATGGGTGATAGGATAGGATAGAGGATAGGATAGGATAGAGAATGGGATAGGATAGAGGATAGGATAGGGGATTGGATAGGATAGAGAATAGGATAGGATAGATGATAGGATAGGATAGAGGGTAGGATAGAGGATTGGATAGTATAAAGGATAGGATCGGATGGGTGATAGGATAGGATAGAGGATAGGATAGGATAGAGAATAGGATAGGATAGCGGATAGGATAGGATAGAGTATAGAATAGGATAGAGGATAGGATCGGATGGGTGATAGGATAGGATAGAGGATAGGATAGGATAGAGGATAGGATATACGATTGGATAGGGTAGAGGATAGGATAGGATAGAGGATAGGATAGGATAGAGGATAGGATAGGATAGAGGATAGGGTAGAGGATCGGATAGGGTAGAGGATCGGATAGGATAGAGGATTGGATAGGATAGAGGATAGGATAGGATAGAGGATAGGATAGGATAGAGGATAGGATAGAGGATAGGATAGGATAGAGGATAGGATAGAGGATAGGATAGAGGATAGGATAGAGGATAGGATAGGATAGAGGATAGGATAGAGGATAGGATAGGATAGAGGATTGGGTAGGATAGACGATAGGATAGGATAGAGGATAGGATAGGATAGAGGATTGGATAGGATAGAGGATAGGATAGGATAGAGGATAGGATAGGATAGACGATAGGATAGGATAGAGGATAGGATAGGATAGAGGATAGGATAAGATAGAGGATAGAATAGGATAGAGGATAGGAAAGGATAGAGGATAGGACAGGATAGAGCAGACGATAGAGGATAGGATAGGATAGAGGATAGGATAGGATAGAGGATAGGATAGGATAGAGGATAGGATAGGATAGAGGATAGGATAGGATAGAGGATAGGATAGGATAGAGGATAGGATAGGATAGAGGATAGGATAGGATAGAGGATAGGATAGGATAGAGGATAGGATAGGATAGAGGATAGGATAGGATAGAGGATAGGATAGGATAGAGGATAGGATAGGATAGAGGATAGGATAGGATAGAGGATAGGATAGTATAGAGGATAGGATAGGATAGAGGATAGGATAGGATAGAGGATAGGAAAGTATAGAGGATAGGATAGGATAGTGGATAGGACAGGATAGAGCAGACGATAGAGGATAGGATACGATAGAGGATAGGATAGAGAATAGGGTAGGATAGAGGATCGGATAGGATAGGGTAGAGGATCGGATAGGATAGGATAGAGGATAGGATAGAGTATAGGATAGGATAGAGGATAGGATATGATTGAGGATAGGATAGGATAGTGGATAGGATAGGATAGAGTATAGAATAGGAAAGAGGATAGGATCGGATGGAGGATAGGATAGGATAGAGGATAGGATAGGATATAGGATAGGATAGGATAGAGGATAGGATAGGATAGAGGATAGGATAGGATGGAGGATAGGACATAGGATTGGATAGGATAGACGATAGGATAGGATAGAGGATAGAATAGGATAGAGGATAGGATAGGATAGAGGATAGGATAGGATAGAGGATAGGATAGAGGATAGGATAGGATAGAGGATAGGATAGGATAGAGGATAGGATCGGATGGGTGATAGGATAGGATAGAGGATAGGATAGGATAGAGAATAGGATAGGATAACGGATAGGATAGGATAGAGTATAGAATAGGATAGAGGATAGGATCGGATGGGTGATAGGATAGGATAGAGGATAGGATAGGATAGAGGATAGGATATACGATTGGATAGGGTAGAGGATAGGATAGGATAGAGGATAGGATAGGATAGAGGATAGGATAGGATAGAGGATAGGATAGGATAGAGGATAGGGTAGAGGATCGGATAGGATAGAGGATTGGATAGGATAGAGGATAGGATAGGATAGGGGATAGGATAGGATAGAGGATAGGATAGAGGATAGGATAGGATAGAGGATAGGATAGGATAGAGGATAGGATAGGATAGAGGATAGGATAGGATAGAGGATAGGATAGGATAGAGGATAGGGTAGGATGGAGGATAGGACATAGGATTGGATAGGATAGACGATAGGATAGGATAGAGGATAGAATAGGATAGAGGATAGGATAGGATAGAGGATAGGATTGGATAGAGGATAGGATAGGGGATAGGATAGGATAGGATAGAGAGTAGGATAGGATAGAGGATAGGATAGGATAGAGGATAGGATTGGATAGAGGATAGGATAGGGGATAGGATAGGATAGGATAGAGAATAGGATAGGATAGAGGATAGGATACGGGGTTGGATAGGATAGAGGATAGGAGACGATGGAGGATAGGATAGGATAGAAGATAGGATAGGATAGAGGATATGATAGGATAGAGGATTGGATAGGATAGACGTTAGGTTAGGATAGAGGATAGGATAGGATAGAGGATAGGATAGGATAGGATAGAGGATAGGATAGGATAGAGGATAGGATAGGATAGAGGATAGGATAGGATAGAGGATAGGATAGGGGATTCGATAGGATAGAGGATAGGATAGGATAGAGGATACCATAGGATTGAGGATAGGATAGGATAGAGGATAGGATAGGATAGAGGATAGGATAGGATAGAGGATAGGATAAGATAGAGGATAGAATAGGATAGAGGATAGGAAAGGATAGAGGATAGGACAGGATAGAGCAGACGATAGAGGATAGGATAGGATAGAGGATAGGATAGGATAGAGGATAGGATAGGATAGAGGATAGGATATGATTGAGGATAGGATAGGATAGTGGATAGGATAGGATAGAGTATAGAATAGGAAAGAGGATAGGATCGGATGGAGGATAGGATAGGATAGAGGATAGGATAGGATATAGGATAGGATAGGATAGAGGATAGGATAGGATAGAGGATAGGATAGGATGGAGGATAGGACATAGGATTGGATAGGATAGACGATAGGATAGGATAGAGGATAGAATAGGATAGAGGATAGGATAGGATAGAGGATAGGATAGGATAGAGGATAGGATAGAGGATAGGATAGGATAGAGGATAGGATAGGATAGAGGATAGGATCGGATGGGTGATAGGATAGGATAGAGGATAGGATAGGATAGAGAATAGGATAGGATAACGGATAGGATAGGATAGAGTATAGAATAGGATAGAGGATAGGATCGGATGGGTGATAGGATAGGATAGAGGATAGGATAGGATAGAGGATAGGATATACGATTGGATAGGGTAGAGGATAGGATAGGATAGAGGATAGGATAGGATAGAGGATAGGATAGGATAGAGGATAGGATAGGATAGAGGATAGGGTAGAGGATCGGATAGGATAGAGGATTGGATAGGATAGAGGATAGGATAGGATAGGGGATAGGATAGGATAGAGGATAGGATAGAGGATAGGATAGGATAGAGGATAGGATAGGATAGAGGATAGGATAGGATAGAGGATAGGATAGGATAGAGGATAGGATAGGATAGAGGATAGGGTAGGATGGAGGATAGGACATAGGATTGGATAGGATAGACGATAGGATAGGATAGAGGATAGAATAGGATAGAGGATAGGATAGGATAGAGGATAGGATTGGATAGAGGATAGGATAGGGGATAGGATAGGATAGGATAGAGAGTAGGATAGGATAGAGGATAGGATAGGATAGAGGATAGGATTGGATAGAGGATAGGATAGGGGATAGGATAGGATAGGATAGAGAATAGGATAGGATAGAGGATAGGATACGGGGTTGGATAGGATAGAGGATAGGAGACGATGGAGGATAGGATAGGATAGAAGATAGGATAGGATAGAGGATATGATAGGATAGAGGATTGGATAGGATAGACGTTAGGTTAGGATAGAGGATAGGATAGGATAGAGGATAGGATAGGATAGGATAGAGGATAGGATAGGATAGAGGATAGGATAGGATAGAGGATAGGATAGGATAGAGGATAGGATAGGGGATTCGATAGGATAGAGGATAGGATAGGATAGAGGATACCATAGGATTGAGGATAGGATAGGATAGAGGATAGGATAGGATAGAGGATAGGATAGGATAGAGGATAGGATAAGATAGAGGATAGAATATGATAGAGGATAGGAAAGGATAGAGGATAGGACAGGATAGAGCAGACGATAGAGGATAGGATAGGATAGAGGATAGGATAGGATAGAGGATAGGATAGGATAGAGGATATTATAGGATAGAGGATAGGATAGGATAGAGGATAGGATAGGATAGAGGATAGGATAGGATAGAGGATAGGATAGGATAGAGGATAGGATAGGATAGAGGATAGGATAGGATAGAGGATAGGACATAGGATTGGATAGGATAGACGATAGGATAGTATAGAGGATAGAATAGGATAGAGGATAGGATAGAGGATTGGATAGGACAGAGGATATTATAGGATAGAGGATATGATATGCTTGGGAATACGATATTATATAGGATAGGATAGGATAGAGGATCGGATAGGATAGAGGATTGGATAGGATACAGAATAGGATAGGATAGAGGATAGGATAGAGGATTGGATAGGATAGAGGATAGGAGACGATGGAGGATAGGATAGGATAGAGGATAGGATAGGATAGAGGATAGGATAGGATAGAGGATAGGATAGGATAGAGGATAGGATCGGATAGAGGATAGGATAGGATAGAGGATAGGATAGGATAGAGGATAGGATAGGATAGAGGATAGGATAGGATAGAGGATAGGAAAGTATAGAGGATAGGATAGGATAGTGGATAGGACAGGATAGAGCAGCCGATAGAGGATAGGATACGATAGAGGATAGGATAGAGAATAGGGTAGGATAGAGGATCGGATAGGATAGGGTAGAGGATCGGATAGGATAGGATAGAGGATAGGATAGAGTATAGGATAGGATAGAGGATAGGATATGATTGAGGATAGGATAGGATAGTGGATAGGATAGGATAGAGTATAGAATAGGAAAGAGGATAGGATAAGATGGAGGATAGGATAGGATAGAGGATAGGATAGGATATAGGATAGGATAGGATAGAGGATAGGATAGGATAGAGGATAGGATAGGATAGAGGATTGGATAGGATAGAGGATAGGATTGGATAGAGGATAGGATAGGGGATAGGATAGGATAGGATAGAGAGTAGAATAGGATAGAGGATAGGATAGGATAGAGGATAGGATTGGATAGAGGATAGGATAGGGGATAGGATAGGATATGATAGAGAATAAAATAGGATAGAGGATAGGATACGGGGTTGGATAGGATAGAGGATAGGAGACGATGGAGGATAGGATAGGATAGAAGATAGGATAGGATAGAGGATATGATAGGATAGAGGATTGGATAGGATAGACGTTAGGATAGGATAGAGGATAGGATAGGATAGAGGATAGGATAGGATAGGATAGAGGATAGGATAGGATAGAGGATAGGATAGGATAGAGGATAGGATAGGGGATTCGATAGGATAGAGGATAGGATAGGATAGAGGATACCATAGGATTGAGGATAGGATAGGATAGAGGATAGGATAGGATAGAGGATAGGATAGGATAGAGGATAGGATAAGATAGAGGATAGAATATGATAGAGGATAGGAAAGGATAGATGATAGGACAGGATAGAGCAGACGATAGAGGATAGGATAGGATAGAGGATAGGATAGGATAGAGGATAGGATAGGATAGAGGATAGGATAGGATAGAGGATAGGATAGGATAGAGGATAGGATAGGATAGAGGATAGGATAGGATAGAGGATAGGATAGGATAGAGGATAGGATAGGATAGAGGATAGGATAGGATAGAGGATAGGATAGGATAGAGGATAGGATAGGATAGAGGATAGGATAGGATAGAGGATAGGATAGGATAGAGGATAGGATAGGATAGAGGATAGGATAGGATAGAGGATAGGATAGGATAGAGGATAGGATAGGATAGAGGATAGGATAGGATAGAGGATAGGATAGGATAGAGGATAGGATAGGATAGAGGATAGGACATAGGATTGGATAGGATAGACGATAGGATAGTATAGAGGATAGAATAGGATAGAGGATAGGATAGAGGATAGGATAGAGGATTGGACAGGACAGAGGATATTATAGGATAGAGGATATGATATGCTAGAGGATACGATATTATATAGGATAGGATAGGATAGAGGATAGGAGACGATGGAGGATAGGATAGGATAGAGGATAGGATAGGATAGAGGATAGGATAGGATAGAGGATAGGATCGGATGGAGGATAGGATAGGATAGAGGATAGGCTAGGATAGAGGATAGGATAGGATAGAGTATAGAATAGGATAGAGGATAGGATCGGATGGGTGATAGGATAGGATAGAGGATAGGATAGGATAGAGAATGGGATAGGATAGAGGATAGGATAGGGGATTGGATAGGATAGAGAATAGGATAGGATAGATGATAGGATAGGATAGAGGGTAGGATAGAGGATTGGATAGTATAAAGGATAGGATCGGATGGGTGATAGGATAGGATAGAGGATAGGATAGGATAGAGAATAGGATAGGATAGCGGATAGGATAGGATAGAGTATAGAATAGGATAGAGGATAGGATCGGATGGGTGATAGGATAGGATAGAGGATAGGATAGGATAGAGGATAGGATATACGATTGGATAGGGTAGAGGATAGGATAGGATAGAGGATAGGATAGGATAGAGGATAGGATAGGATAGAGGATAGGGTAGAGGATCGGATAGGATAGAGGATTGGATAGGATAGAGGATAGGATAGGATAGAGGATAGGATAGGATAGAGGATAGGATAGAGGATAGGATAGGATAGAGGATAGGATAGGATAGAGGATAGGATAGGATAGAGGATAGGATAGAGGATAGGATAGGATAGAGGATAGGATAGGATAGAGGATTGGGTAGGATAGACGATAGGATAGGATAGAGGATAGGATAGGATAGAGGATTGGATAGGATAGGGTAGAGGATCGGATAGGATAGGATAGAGGATAGGATAGAGTATAGGATAGGATAGAGGATAGGATATGATTGAGGATAGGATAGGATAGTGGATAGGATAGGATAGAGTATAGAAAAGGAAAGAGGATAGGATCGGATGGAGGATAGGATAGGATAGAGGATAGGATAGGATATAAGATAGGATAGGATAGAGGATAGGATAGGATAGAGTATAGGATAGGATGGAGGATAGGACATAGGATTGGATAGGATAGACGATAGGATAGGATAGAGGATAGAATAGGATAGAGGATAGGATAGGATAGAGGATAGGATTGGATAGAGGATAGGATAGGGGATAGGATAGGATAGGATAGAGAGTAGGATAGGATAGAGGATAGGATAGGATAGAGGATAGGATTGGATAGAGGATAGGATAGGGGATAGGATAGGATAGGATAGAGAATAGGATAGGATAGAGGATAGGATACGGGGTTGGATAGGATAGAGGATAGGAGACGATGGAGGATAGGATAGGATAGAAGATAGGATAGGATAGAGGATATGATAGGATTGAGGATTGGATAGGATAGACGTTAGGATAGGATAGAGGATAGGATAGGATAGAGGATAGGATAGGATAGAGGATAGGATAGGATAGGATAGAGGATAGGATAGGATAGAGGATAGGATAGGATAGAGGATAGGATAGGATAGAGGATAGGATAGGATAGAGGATAGGATAGGGGATTCGATAGGATAGAGGATAGGATAGGATAGAGGATACCATAGGATTGAGGATAGGATAGGATAGAGGATAGGATAGGATAGAGGATAGGATAAGATAGAGGATAGAATATGATAGAGGATAGGAAAGGATAGATGATAGGACAGGATAGAGCAGACGATAGAGGATAGGATAGGATAGAGGATAGGATAGGATAGGATAGAGGATAGGATAGGATAGAGGATAGGATAGGATAGAGGATAGGATAGGATAGAGGATAGGATAGGATAGAGGATAGGATAGGATAGAGGATAGGATAGGGGATTCGATAGGATAGAGGATAGGATAGGATAGAGGATACCATAGGATTGAGGATAGGATAGGATAGAGGATAGGATAGGATAGAGGATAGGATAGGATAGAGGATAGAATAAGATAGAGGATAGAATATGATAGAGGATAGGAAAGGATAGATGATAGGACAGGATAGAGCAGACGATAGAGGATAGGATAGGATAGAGGATAGGATAGGATAGAGGATAGGATAGGATAGAGGATAGGATAGGATAGAGGATAGGATAGGATAGAGGATAGGATAGGATAGAGGATAGGATAGGATAGAGGATAGGATAGGATAGAGGATAGGATAGGATAGAGGATAGGATAGGATAGAGGATAGGATAGGATAGAGGATAGGATAGGATAGAGGATAGGATAGGATAGAGGATAGGATAGGATAGAGGATAGGATAGGATAGAGGATAGGATAGGATAGAGGATAGGATAGGATAGAGGATAGGATAGGATAGAGGATAGGATAGGATAGAGGATAGGACATAGGATTGGATAGGATAGACGATAGGATAGTATAGAGGATAGAATAGGATAGAGGATAGGATAGAGGATAGGACAGAGGATATTATAGGATAGAGGATATGATATGCTAGAGGATACGATATTATATAGGATAGGATAGGATAGGATAGAGGATCGGATAGGATAGAGGATTGGATAGGATAGAGAATAGTATAGGATAGAGGATAGGATAGAGGATTGGATAGGATAGAGGATAGGAGACGATGGAGGATAGGATAGGATAGAGGATAGGATAGGATAGAGGATAGGATAGGATAGAGGATAGGATCGGATAGAGGATAGGATAGGATAGAGGATAGGCTAGGATAGAAGATAGCATAGGATAGAGTATAGAATAGGATAGAGGATAGGATCGGATGGGTGATAGGATAGGATAGAGGATAGGATAGGATAGAGAATGGGATAGGATAGAGGATAGGATAGAGGATAGGACAGAGGATATTATAGGATAGAGGATATGATATGCTAGAGGATACGATATTATATAGGATAGGATAGGATAGGATAGGGGATTGGATAGGATAGAGAATAGGATAGGATAGATGATAGGATAGGATAGAGGGTAGGATAGAGGATTGGATAGTATAAAGGATAGGATCGGATGGGTGATAGGATAGGATAGAGGATAGGATAGGATAGAGAATAGGATAGGATAGCGGATAGGATAGGATAGAGTATAGAATAGGATAGAGGATAGGATCGGATGGGTGATAGGATAGGATAGAGGATAGGATAGGATAGAGGATAGGATATACGATTGGATAGGGTAGAGGATAGGATAGGATAGAGGATAGGATAGGATAGAGGATAGGATAGGATAGAGGATAGGATAGGATAGAGGATAGGATAGGATAGAGGATAGGATAGGATAGAGGATAGGGTAGAGGATCGGATAGGATAGAGGATTGGATAGGATAGAGGATAGGAGAGGATAGAGGATAGGATAGGATAGAGGATAGGATAGAGGATAGGATAGAGGATAGGATAGAGGATAGGATAGGATAGAGGATAGGATAGAGGATAGGATAGGATAGAGGATAGGATAGAGGATAGGATAGAGGATAGGATAGGATAGAGGATAGGATAGGATAGAGGATTGGGTAGGATAGACGATATGATAGGATAGAGGATAGGATAGGATAGAGGATTGGATAGGATAGAGGATAGGATAGGATAGAGGATAGGATAGGATAGACGATAGGATAGGATAGAGGATAGGATTGGATAGAGGATAGGATAGGGGATAGGATAGGATAGGGGATAGGATAGGATAGGATAGAGAGTAGGATAGGATAGAGGATAGGATAGGATAGAGGATAGGATAGAGGATAGGATAGGATAGAGGATAGGATAGAGGATAGCATAGGATAGAGGATAGGATAGGATGGAGGATAGGACACAGGATTGGATAGGATAGACGATAGGATAGGATAGAGGATAGAATAGGATAGAGGATAGGATAGGATAGAGGATAGGATTGGATAGAGGATAGGATAGGGGATAGGATAGGATAGGATAGAGAGTAGGATAGGATAGAGGATAGGATAGGATAGAGGATAGGATTGGATAGAGGATAGGATAGGGGATAGGATAGGATAGGATAGAGAATAGGATAGGATAGAGGATAGGATACGGGGTTGGATAGGATAGAGGATAGGAGACGATGGAGGATAGGATAGGATAGAAGATAGGATAGGATAGAGGATAGGATAGGATAGAGGATAGGATAGGATAGAGGATTGGATAGGATAGAGGATAGGATAGGATAGAGGATAGGATAGGATAGAGGATAGGATAGGATAGACGATAGGATAGGATAGAGGATAGGATAGGATAGAGGATAGGATAGGATAGAGGATAGGATAGGATAGAGGATAGGATAGAGGATAGGATAGGATAGAGGATAGGATAGGATAGAGGATAGGATAGGATAGAGGATAGGATCGGATGGGTGATAGGATAGGATAGAGGATAGGATAGGATAGAGAATAGGATAGGATAGCGGATAGGATAGGATAGAGTATAGAATAGGATAGAGGATAGGATCGGATGGGTGATAGGATAGGATAGAGGATAGGATAGGATAGAGGATAGGATAGGATAGAGGATAGGATATACGATTGGATAGGGTAGAGGATAGGATAGGATAGAGGATAGGATAGGATAGAGGATAGGGTAGATGATCGGATAGGATAGAGGATTGGATAGGATAGAGGATAGGATAGGATAGAGGATAGGATAGGATAGAGGATAGGATAGAGGATAGGATAGGATAGGATAGAGGATAGGATAGAGGATAGGATAGGATAGAGGATAGGATAGAGGATAGGATAGGATAGAGGATAGGATAGGATAGAGGATTGGGTAGGATAGACGATAGGATAGGATAGAGGATAGAATAGGATAGTGGATAAGATAGAGGATAGGATAGAGGATTGGATAGGATAGAAGATATTATAGGAAAGAGGATATGATATGCTAGAGGATACGATATTATAGAGGATACGATAGGATTGAGGATCGGATAGGATAGAGGATTGGATAGGATAGAGGATAGGATAGGATAGAGGATAGGATAGGATAGAGGATAGGATTGGATAGAGGATAGGATAGGGGATAGGATAGGATAGGATAGAGAGTAGGATAGGATAGAGGATAGGATAGGATAGGATAGAGGATAGGATAGAGGATAGGATAGGATAGAGGATAGGATAGAGGATAGGATAGGATAGAGGATAGGATAGGATGGAGGATAGGACATAGGATTGGATAGGATAGACGATAGGATAGGATAGAGGATAGAATAGGATAGAGGATAGGATAGGATAGAGGATAGGATTGGATAGAGGATAGGATAGGGGATAGGATAGGATAGGATAGAGAGTAGGATAGGATAGAGGATAGGATAGGATAGAGGATAGGATTGGATAGAGGATAGGATAGGGGATAGGATAGGATAGGATAGAGAATAGGATAGGATAGAGGATAGGATACGCGGTTGGATAGGATAGAGGATAGGAGACGATGGAGGATAGGATAGGATAGAAGATAGGATAGGATAGAGGATAGGATAGGATAGAGGATTGGATAGGATAGAGGATAGGATAGGATAGAGGATAGGATAGGATAGAGGATAGGATAGGATAGACGATAGGATAGGATAGAGGGTAGGATAGGATAGAGGATAGGATAGGATAGAGGATAGGATAGGATAGAGGATAGGATAGAGGATAGGATAGGATAGAGGATAGGATAGGATAGAGGATAGGATAGGATAGAGGATAGGATCGGATGGGTGATAGGATAGGATAGAGGATAGGATAGGATAGAGAATAGGATAGGATAGCGGATAGGATAGGATAGAGTATAGAATAGGATAGAGGATAGGATCGGATGGGTGATAGGATAGGATAGAGGATAGGATAGGATAGAGGATAGGATAGGATAGAGGATAGGATATACGATTGGATAGGGTAGAGGATAGGATAGGATAGAGGATAGGATAGGATAGAGGATAGGGTAGATGATCGGATAGGATAGAGGATTGGATAGGATAGAGGATAGGATAGGATAGAGGATAGGATAGGATAGAGGATAGGATAGAGGATAGGATAGGATAGGATAGAGGATAGGATAGAGGATAGGATAGGATAGAGGATAGGATAGAGGATAGGATAGGATAGAGGATAGGATAGGATAGAGGATTGGGTAGGATAGACGATAGGATAGGATAGAGGATAGGATAGGATAGACGATAGGATAGGATAGAGGATAGACGATAGGATAGAGGATAGGATAGGATAGAGGATAGGATAGAGGATAGGACATAGGATTGGATAGGATAGACGATAGGATAGGATAGAGGATAGAATAGGATAGAGGATAGGATAGAAGATAGGATAGAGGATTGGATAGGATAGAGGATATTATAGGATAGAGGATATGATATGCTAGAGGATACGATATTATAGAGGATAGGATAGGATAGAGGATCGGATAGGATAGAGGATTGGATAGGATAGAGGATAGGATAGGATAGAGGGTAGGATAGGATAGAGGATAGGATAGGATAGAGGATAGGTCATAAGATTGGATAGGATAAACGATAGGATAGGATAGGATAGAGGATAGGATAGGATAGAGGATAGGATAGGATAGAGGATAGGATAAGATAGAGGATAGGATTGGATAGAGGATAGGATAGGATAGAAGATAGGATAGGATAGAGGATAGGATAGGATAGAGGATAGGACATAGGATTGGATAGGATAGACGATAGGATAGGATAGAGGATAGAATAGGATAGAGGATAGGATAGAGGATAGGATAGAGGATTGGATAGGACAGAGGATATTATAGGATAGAGGATATGATATGCTAGAGGATATTATAGGATAGAGGATATGATATGCTAGAGGATACGATATTATATAGGATAGGATAGGATAGAGGATCGGATAGGATAGAGGATTGGATAGGATAGAGAATAGGATAGGATAGAGGATAGGATAGAGGATTGGATAGGATAGAGGATAGGAGACGATGGAGGATAGGATAGGATAGAGGATAGGATAGGATAGAGGATAGGATAGGATAGAGGATAGGATCGGATAGAGGATAGGATAGGATAGAGGATAGGCTAGGATAGAGGATAGGATAGGATAGAGTATAGAATAGGATAGAGGATAGGATCGGATGGGTGATAGGATAGGATAGAGGATAGGATAGGATAGAGAATAGGATAGGATAGAGGATAGGATAGGGGATTGGATAGGATAGAGGATAGGATAGGATAGAGGATAGGATAGGGGATTGGATGGGATAGAGGATAGGATAGGATAGAGGGTAGGATAGGATAGAGGATAGGATAGGATAGGATAGATGATAGGATAGGATAGAGGATATGATAGGATAGAGGATAGGATAGGATAGCGGATAGGATAGGATAGAGTATAGAATAGGATAGAGGATAGGATCGGATGGGTGATAGGATAGGATAGAGGATAGGATAGGATAGAGAATAGGATAGGATAGAGGATAGGATAGGGGATTGGATAGGATAGAGGATAGGATAGGATAGAGGATACGATAGGATAGAGGATAGAGGATAGGATAGGATAGAGGATAGGATAGGATAGAGGATAGAGGATAGAGGATAGAGGATACGATAGGATAGAGGATAGGATAAGATAGAGGATAGGAATAGATTGTAACCGTACATTCCACTTTCGACTTCACTGATTTGATTTACCCCTGTTCCGACGACTCAAGGGTTATTTATATTAAGACACGGGGGCCGGTTACTACCCCCAATTCCCTACGCGTGTCAATTCGCGAAGGAGATGGATTCGTGCCTCCAGGCACTGGAAAGCGGCGAGGTTTGGACGAGACAAATAAAGCTTGTAGACAAATTACTGGTAAAAGGGCAGTATATTCTTGGAAGAACTATTTCTATTTTGACGAGCAATCTCTCCGGTATGCTCGGAGATGAACTATTTGTTTACAGGACGACCCGTGATCTGTCCCGACGGACGGGGCAATAAATTCCTCTATGACGACGCGCTGAATACCGCGTATCGGTAATCCGTACCGAGTTCTCGCAACACGTAAACACGCAATATATGCCGTGTTACGACGCACGCAGTTCGCTCGCTTTGCCTCTACACCTGGTTTTAATGAATGAATTTAACGATTTAAACGTGTATCGCGCCTCGCGATATGCGAATTCGTGACCTGTCTAACCAACCGTGCACCCGGCCGCGAATGCGTACGAGTAGTCCGGTTGGAGACACACACTAAAAACCCCTGGCACTCCACGCGACCGAGGAGTTTACTCTTCAGCACGATACGTGGCCTCCGAGCAATCTCCGTATCGGTAGCGGCAGAATGACAAGAATTGTGCACAGTCCGCTCGCTCTAATCCGACCCGTGTGCCTGACGCAGTGACGGTTGAACGACTCGTTTCGACCTCGTAACCGATCGAAGGCGAACCCGTCAGACCACCCAAGTATTTGGCCGAATTCTCGTACAAATGGCCCAAGTGGAGACACACACTAAAAACCCCTGGCACTCCACGCAACTAAGAAGTTTACTCTTCAGCACGATACGTGGCCTCCGAGCAATCTCCGTATAAGTAGCGGCAGAATGACAAGGATTGTGCAAGGTTCGGTCGTATCGAATCGACCCGAAGGGAAATTGTGAGTTCGTTCAAACAATCCGTATGCGTACGACGCACTGCACGATTATGGACTTGTCAGACCGTCCATACACTCGTCCGAATACTCGTACGAGTGGTCTGGATAGAGACGCACACCAAGCCGTAGGTCACGCCACGCTACCAAGGACTACGCTCTTCAGCACGATACGTGGCCTCCGAACGTGTTCCTTGTTGATAGCGGCAGAATGATCACGACCATGCAAATCCCACCGAAGCAGTGCTGGGCATTTCGAACGAGAACCACGAAAATTACGATGACGAAGTGTCCACTCGGTACCACGATTACGACGAAAGATTTATGAATTTTAAATAACCCGTGATAATTCCACAGAACACAAACTGCGTCTTAATGGTCGGCAATGCCACAGCGCAGTTTGCACCTGTGACTCCTCGGTTTGAGGCGCTTACGTGTCGAGGATAGAACAGTCGGTTTGCCTGTTCTATCGGGTCGGTTTTGACCCCTCGATCGCGTACCGTGTTTCGCCGACGGGACACTTCGCGAGACGCGTGCGGCTAGAACCGCTTCCAGATGTAGAGTGATCTATCTGCGGCACGCATCGACCTCCTTCGATCGGTATCGAGTGGGGATCGATGCGTGCGCATTGCGACAAGTGTCGCGATATCTCGCGGTCCTTTTCTCCGTCAGAACTCGCGGGTTACGTCACGGAGCGTTATGGTGGGGTCGACATCGACGTTCGATATATGGGGTGTATCAATATGTAACCTGTACGGTTACATATTACCCCCTCCCCCACGCTCGAGATTACCAGTGCAGGTACGCAGTTTATATGCATTGGGAATCGAACACGACCGCGGAGATTCGTAAAGACAATTCAGTTTTGTGTAGCAACGCAGGAACCACGCAAAAAAATATAACGAGAATGTAACGCAGTAAAAAAAAATATCACAATGTTCTGACCCGAGCGAACTGAAATGTCCCTTTTTCTAATACTAAACGCATCGCAGTCTTAACAAGAGAAAACAGAGAGAAGAAGAAAAGAAAAAACTAAAATAAAATATATATATAAATGTGGCCGTAGCGTTATGTGCATACAACTAGACCATCTATTTCGCGCGAACTAAATAGATTGCGGATATGTACGCAAAGAAGCACGCAAAAGAAAAAAAAACACAACTCAAAGCAAAGTACAAAACATAAAGTCCTTAATGATTGCTCCTTTGTTGCGAGAATAAGAAATGGCGTATCGCAGTGTTTCAACGGAAACGTCACGATGTTCGCCCGCGCCGTGTGTCTCGCTAAACAAAATTCTAAACTCTCGCTAAGAGAAAAAAAAATATATATGCAGCTGTAGTGCTGTGCGCGTAACTTAACATGTACTTTTGGCGACTGCGAGATCACTTGAATTTGATAACTAAACTGACTACGATCTTAGTCATTACAGTATAAGGAACACTATTTGTGGCGATGAAACAAAAAAGAAAGGAATCAAAGCACTGTCATTTACGAGATTATATGTGGCTCTAGCGCATACGCGTAGAACCAAAACTAAGCTTTGCTTCTTATTGGGTAAATAACGAAAAGAACTTTTTGCAGTACTGGCGCCATAAGGAGAAGAGAAAAAAGAAAAAACAAGAACTCTCTGCAGTATTAGCGCACGAACTTAAAAACGCAAAAGAAATTTAAAAAGTGCAGCTGTATTGTGGTACGTAAAAAAAAACGCAAAAACAAAACTGAAATTCCTGTGTGGTGACCGAACATATATGCGGCTTTAGCGCCCTATGCGTAACTTAAATCTATTTTTGGCTAGACTAAAACTAAAAAAGAGAACTAAAAAAAAAAATTTTGTGCGCAACCCTTGTTGGGTGGTTCAGCGCGAACTTCGAACGAGCCCGAGTCTGCTGCTCACTGCCCGAACTTTGTCTTGCCACTTGGTCACTTATTCTCCTGTCGGGGACTCAAGCAACTCCTCGATTAGCGTCTCGGTCAGCGACATTAGCCCGAGTGGGTCCCGGGGGTTGACGTCCGGGATTTCCACCTCTGGGTCATCCTCCCAGAGGCATGAGTCCCATGACGCTTCCAGTTTGTCCGGGTCCTGGGTAGGTTGAGTTGCCGGTGGCTCCTCGGGGATCACCTCCCACGACATATCCAGCTTGGCTGCTGCTGGGCTAGCGGCTAAGGTCGTCGTTGGCCTGTTCTTTTCCGGGCTCCCGGTCTTGGTTGGGCCCGGCTGCTTCTCCTTCGATGGTGTGTCACGTGGGCCGGCCGTTGTACCGCGTCCGAGGCTGCACCATGGATGCATAGACCTCTCCAGTCCTCCTTTGGGCGTCTGCGTCTGTTCCGGTATGCATTTGGTGTGGGTTTGGGTGCCCACCCCGGCAGCGTATCGCCGTCTCCTCCACCTTCCTTGCTTCCAGGGCCCTGCTACCTTGATGTTTAAGGCTGGGGCCGTTGGGTCGTGGAAATGAAGATCCATCCCCGTCTGCGTAGGCCGGCTTATCATAGCCCACGCCGCGTATGCCTGGGTACTCGCGTCGGTTTTCGTATTTTCTCGTGATGACACGCTCATCTTGGCGTTTGTAAACTGAATGTGCTCTGGCTGGGTGTGGTACTGCCTTTTATTCTCGATTGATTTCGGAGCTTTCTCGGAATCCCTTACTCGTACGACCATGGTGACCTATAACTGTTGTTTTGTTTTCGTGGTCTCTCTCTCTAGCTGGTGATAAGGGCGTAGAGATGAGGTGTGGAATGTGCCCCGTATTTCTTTGGTTTGTGGTCTTCCGAGTATATACGTCGATGGCCCCTTTTTGTGGACTACCTCGTATGGACCTTCGTATAGGTGAAAAAATTTGGCAATTTCCCGGTCGGCAGCATTCGACACCGGATTTGTTTTCAGCAGCACTAGCTCGCCCAGTTTGTATTCCTGATGTCTTTTTCCGGCGTTCGCACGCTCACAGCGTAGTCGTGCTTTATTTGACATACGTCGGAACGCGAGCTGCAGCTTAGTATCGTATTGCTCTTCGCCGGTTGCATCGTCTTTCTTGGCGTGTTGAAACCATTTCGACCAGGGTCGCACGGGCTTTTCCTTTAGCAGGAGTTCTGTTGGTGTATAGCCCGTGCTATCGTGAGCCACCTCGTTGCAACAGGTTTCTATCACGCTTACCCATTGGGCCCATGATGCGTGTGCGTGCGCCACCAAGGTGCGAAATATCCTTCCGATTTCGCGGTTGACCCTCTCGACCGGGTTGCTCTGTGGATGTCGTATTGAGGACAGGACGTGGTGTATTCCCTCCTTCTGTAGTGTTTCCGTCCACTTCTTCGAAGTAAACTGTGTTCCGTGGTCGGTGAGGATTTTCCGGGGCTTTCCGTAGGTCGGAATAAATTGCTTGAAGATGCGCGAGATTGTTACGGGTGTAGTCGCGTTTCGCATTGGATAGAGCTTCACGAATTTTGTAAATAGTTCTTCTAATACAAGAATATACCTTACTCCACCCCTAGATATCGGTAACGGACCATAATAGTCAATGGATACTATATCGAGCGGACACCTTGGAATTATGCTTTGCACGTCGGCGTGTATTGCATGGGTGGGAATTTTTACGCGTTGGCACGTGTCACACGTGGCTATTAATTTCCTCGCACGTCGGTGTAGTTTCTGCACGTAGAAATCTTTAGATATAATTCGTACAGTTTTATCTCCACCGACGTGCGCGTAAATCTCGTGTGTTTCACGGATGAGGTCGTCGCGCAAGGGTGCTGGGATGACCGCTCGTTCTCCACCCTTTCTATCCACGTGATATAACACGGCGTCGCGAATATGGTATCGCGATGGGACGTTTTCGCGTTTACGTTCGCGTTGGTTTTCGCATTGTTCGATTATGCGGCGTAACTTCGCGTCATGATCAGGGCTGCGGCCAAGCTCTTTGACATTGCTCGGGCAAGGGCTGTCATGATCGGTACTTGGGTTTCCCGATCTGCTCTTTCTCCTTTGGACGTTTTATGTATTCGACTCATGATGTCGGCGGGAATGTTTTCTTTCCCGGGGCGGAATTGAATTTTTATGTGGTAGTCCTGTATGGAGAGGATCCACCGGGTGAGGCGTTGGTTTAGCAACTTGCTGTGCATCAAGAACGTGATGGCTTTGTGGTCGGTCAAGAGCACTATTTTTGCCCCGTATAAGTATGTTCTTAATTTTCCCAATGCCCAGACAATGGCTAAGAGATCCTTTTCGGTGGTAAAATACGAGAGTTCCGGCCCTTTTTAAGGTTCGACTGGCGAATGTGATAGGTCTCAATTCGCCGTTTGCGTTATATTGTTCGACCACAGCTCCGAGTCCGGATGTACTCGCATCGGTAGACAGATAGAATGGCTTACGGGTATCCGCATATTGTAGTGCGATCTCCGTACAGAAAACATCCTTCACTTGGTCGAAAGTTGTTTGCAATGTTTGATTCCACGTCCATCGGTTTCCCTTTTTTAGAAGGTCGAGTAGGGGTGCAGTTGTCTCGGCATGTTTGTCCGTGAATTTGCTGTAGTAGTTGACTAATCCGAGAAAGCCTCGTAGCTGTTTTACATTTCGAGGTGGAGGGAATGCGCGTATTGACGCTAGCTTTTCCGGATCTTGTTTTAATCCTTCGGTTGACAGAATGTGTCCGAGGAACTTTATCTCGCGCCTCATAAACTTGCATTTTCCGAGATTGATAGTGAGGTTGTGGTCTTGCAGTCGTTTCAATAGAACGGATAGGTGTCCGCGGTGCTCTTCGAATGTTGTTGAAAAACAGAGAATGTCGTCGATGAAATTTACGACGAAACCGTCCATCCCCTCCAAGATCCGTCTCAGTGCCCTTACGAGGCTCGCACTGCTGGTTTTCAGACCAAATGGGGTGACTACGTATTCGTAGCATCGCCCGCGATATAGGAAAGCGGTGTATTTCCGTGACGATCGCGTTAATGGGACTTGCCAAAAGCTGTTAGTTAGATCAAGGCTCGTGAGATAGTCGACCTTTTTAAACCGTTGGAATATCGCATCAGGGGTCTCCGACATTTCGTAGTCCTCGACGAGATATTCGTTGAGTTTTCTCGCATCGAGGCAGAGTCGTAAGGATCCATTTTTCTTTAGTACTGGCACCACCGGATTTAGATAAGGGCTGGTGCTCGGTCGAATGATGTCATTGTCCAGCATCCTCTGGATTTCCGTGTCCGCCGCTTCCATGTGCTTGAGCGGTATTGGGTAGGTTCGGCCGCCGTACGGCTTAGAATTCGTTACATGTAGATGGTGTTTATAACATGTAACTCGACCTATTTCATCCCTCCAGACCTCGGGAAAGGACTCGATGACACGTAATAATTCGGTTTTCTGTCCATTGGTTGCTGGGACATTCTCCAAGAGAGTTTCCAGGACCTCTCTTTGTGTTTTCAGTTTTTTATCATCTGGTTTCGTTGCACTGTCCAAGCTTCTTAGCATAGGCTCAGCAGGTTCTATTTCTTCCGAATTCATTTTGATCTTTACTCGACCCTCTCTCGTGTCTAGCGAGAGCAGCTCGTGCTCAAAGTCTACCGTGGCCCTTGCTCGTCTCAGGGCATCGGCACCTAGAATGGCGTCACAAATCAGGCCTGGGACAATTATGATTGATGTCTCAATCATCCCATTTTCGTGACTGAGTGTCACCCAGATCTGTTTCTTTAATCTGGCCGACCTGCTTCCGGTTGCTCCGACGACGACCACGCCCGTTACCGGCAAGGTTGGGCATGCCAGAAGCTGCTCTTGATGTGTGCAATACCAGGCTTCTGACACGGCTGTCACCGTGCTCCCCGTGTCAACGAGAGCTTTGACTGGAATTCCTTCGATTTTTAGGTGCACTTCCGGACAGCGGATTTCCCCATGAGACGGGAGTGGCGACGTACCCTCTTCTAGTAGTTCTTGGCGCGTGTCCGGGAATAACGAGCCCATTGACAATCGTACATCTTCCCCGCTGATGTTAGGGAAGGTACCTCTCGTCTGACGGGGGGGGGGTGGACTCAGACGTACCTCCGAGGCTCCCCTTATTCGTTTCCCGTTACTTCTTCAGGCGCGTGGGCGTCCGCTTCGTCTTCGGGACATTCTTCGTCGATGTGTGCTGCCCGAATGCGATCAGGCGCCGTATCTTTCGGTCGGTCCTGTGGCCTCCGATACTCTTGCCATGGGCGAGTATTTTCGTATCGCGGCCGCTGGTACTGTGTTGCAGGCCGCTGATAGTCGGCTGCAGGTCGCTGATAGTCGGCTGCAGGTCGCTGACCATCTCGATTGGGCCTTGCCTGGGCCGGATTGATCGGAGTTGATCGTGGCGGGTTCACCGTCGGCTGGATTCCCCTCTCCTGGTTGGCGCGGATAGTCCAGTCTCTATTATTTCGGTCTTCCTGCTTCGGGCGATTGACCGTTCCTCCGTTATCAAAGCGTTCAAGGAGTGCCAAGAACGCGTCGATCGTACCAATGTTCTGGCCAAGGACACAGTCGTCGACCGCCTGCGTATAGTGCCGGGCCAGCATTTGGACGATTTCTTCGTCTGCTGGTCGGGGGATCAGGTCACGTGCTGTCCCTATTAGCTTCATCGCATATGCTACCCGAGAGATTCCCGAGTCCGGGCGATACACCCCAACGTTGAGGTTATCTCGGATCTTCCGCTGGATCGCCGAGCTCCAAAATCTTTCCCTGAGGGCCTTTGAAAATTGTGCCCACGTCGTGACCTGTTCGGACACAATGTCCCACCATTCACCGGCGATACCTCGCACGGATTGTCCGATGATGAACTTGAGTTCATCATCAGGAAGGCGGGCTGCTTCTATAAATTGTTTTAATTCCCGCATGTATTTTGCAGGTCTTTCCGTGGTTTTCCCCTCAAAAGTCGGCAATTGTGGTTTGACCATGAATGGACGGTTGGAGGCGGCAGGGTTCCATCGAACCGGACCGAGTCATTGAGTGCCCATGCACGTGAATCTATAGAATCACGGTGGAAACGTCGTGTTGTATTCAACTCTGGCGCGCCACGCATTTCGTGTCTGTGGTTGTCCATTCGGTTACCCGGATGACGGGTTTCTTCGGGCCCAACGTTACCGCATGTGGTAAGATGTGCCCGAACGCTCTCGAGGCAGTCCTGTACTTCCCTGCGAACGTCAGCATTCCGTTCCTCGTGCATCTTAGTATCGCGGTCCAGACGTGCCTCGATCTCTCTTCGGAAATCGCGCATTTGTGCTCTGCATTCGGTTACCCGTTCATACAGCTCCTCCACCCCTATTGGGGCATTTGGCCTTTCTTGAAGCGTGTCTACTTGATCTCTTAGCCGCGCGACCTCAGCCTGCAGTTCGCGAATGGCAGCGGAGGTAAGGCCCGCAGCAAGGCCGCTGCCTAAACCCGCGGATCGCCCATCGGCAGCACCCGGCGCGGGGACCCCCCCAATTTCATTGTTCGCCATACCCGGAGGCGGTGTTCTCACGACGCGCGGGGTCATCGACATGACGTCTTCCTGAGTGTCGCTCGCGTTTGGAATACTATCGTTTTTTAATATTGCTTTATTTCCGCGTGTTCGGGACTTACTCATGATTTGTCTCTCTACTTTGTTTCTCGTCCAGACCAGACCGCCCCACGTTGGGCGCCAATTATCTAACCGTACATTCCTCTTTCGACTTCATTGATTTGATTTACCCCTGTCCCGACGACTCAAGGGTTATTTATATTAAGACACGGGGGCCGGTTACTACCCCCAATTCCCTACGCGTGTCAATTCGCGAAGGAGATGGATTCGTGCCTCCAGGCACTGGAAAGCGGCGAGGTTTGGACGAGACAAATAAAGCTTGTAGACAAATT
Organism: Halictus rubicundus; assembly: GCF_050948215.1. Lineage (NCBI taxonomy): Eukaryota > Metazoa > Arthropoda > Insecta > Hymenoptera > Halictidae > Halictus > Halictus rubicundus. Next base: position 971,856 of record NW_027488609.1, read on the forward strand.
ACTGGTAAAAGGGCAGTATATTCTTGGAAGAACTATTTCTATTTTGACGAGCAATCTCTCCGGTATGCTCGGAGATGAGCTATTTGTTTACAGGACGACCCGTGATCTGTCCCGACGGACGGGGCAATAAATTCCTCTATGACGACGCGCTGAATACCGCGTATCGGTAATCCGTACCGAGTTCTCGCAACACGTAAACACGCAATATATGCCGTGTTACGACGCACGCAGTTCGCTCGCTTTGCCTCTACACCTGGTTTTAATGAATGAATTTAACGATTTAAACGTGTATCGCGCCTCGCGATATGCGAATTCGTGACCTGTCTAACCAACCGTGCACCCGGCCGCGAATGCGTACGAGTAGTCCGGTTGGAGACACACACTAAAAACCCCTGGCACTCCACGCGACCGAGGAGTTTACTCTTCAGCACGATACGTGGCCTCCGAGCAATCTCCGTATCGGTAGCGGCAGAATGACAAGAATTGTGCACAGTCCGCTCGCTCTAATCCGACCCGTGTGCCTGACGCAGTGACGGTTGAACGACTCGTTTCGACCTCGTAACCGATCGAAGGCGAACCCGTCAGACCACCCAAGTATTTGGCCGAATTCTCGTACAAATGGCCCAAGTGGAGACACACACTAAAAACCCCTGGCACTCCACGCAACTAAGAAGTTTACTCTTCAGCACGATACGTGGCCTCCGAGCAATCTCCGTATAAGTAGCGGCAGAATGACAAGGATTGTGCAAGGTTCGGTCGTATCGAATCGACCCGAAGGGAAATTGTGAGTTCGTTCAAACAATCCGTATGCGTACGACGCACTGCACGATTATGGACTTGTCAGACCGTCCATACACTCGTCCGAATACTCGTACGAGTGGTCTGGATAGAGACGCACACCAAGCCGTAGGTCACGCCACGCTACCAAGGACTACGCTCTTCAGCACGATACGTGGCCTCCGAACGTGTTCCTTGTTGATAGCGGCAGAATGATCACGACCATGCAAATCCCACCGAAGCAGTGCTGGGCATTTCGAACGAGAACCACGAAAATTACGATGACGAAGTGTCCACTCGGTACCACGATTACGACGAAAGATTTATGAATTTTAAATAACCCGTGATAATTCCACAGAACACAAACTGCGTCTTAATGGTCGGCAATGCCACAGCGCAGTTTGCACCTGTGACTCCTCGGTTTGAGGCGCTTACGTGTCGAGGATAGAACAGTCGGTTTGCCTGTTCTATCGGGTCGGTTTTGACCCCTCGATCGCGTACCGTGTTTCGCCGACGGGACACTTCGCGAGACGCGTGCGGCTAGAACCGCTTCCAGATGTAGAGTGATCTATCTGCGGCACGCATCGACCTCCTTCGATCGGTATCGAGTGGGGATCGATGCGTGCGCATTGCGACAAGTGTCGCGATATCTCGCGGTCCTTTTCTCCGTCAGAACTCGCGGGTTACGTCACGGAGCGTTATGGTGGGGTCGACATCGACGTTCGATATATGGGGTGTATCAATATGTAACCTGTACGGTTACATATTACCCCCTCCCCCACGGTCGAGATTACCAGTGCAGGTACGCAGTTTATATGCATTGGGAATCGAACACGACCGCGGAGATTCGTAAAGACAATTCAGTTTTTTGTAGCAACGCAGGAACCACGCAAAAAAAATATAACGAGAATGTAACGCAGTAAAAAAAAATATCGATAGAGGATAGGATAGGATAGAGGATAGGATAGGATAGACGATAGAATAGGATAGAGGATAGGATAGGATAGAGGATAGGATAGGATAGAGGATAGGATAGGATAGAGGATAGGATACAGGATTGGATAGGGTAGAGGATCGGATAGGATAGAGGATTGGATAGGATAGAGGATAGGATAGGATAGAGGGTAGGATAGGGGATAGGATAGGATAGAGGATAGGAGACGATGGAGGATAGGATAGGATAGAGGATAGGATAGGATAGAGGATAGGATAGGATAGAGGATAGGATCGGATAGAGGATAGGATAGGATAGAGGATAGGATAGGATAGAGGATAGGATAGGATAGAGGATAGGATAGGATAGAGGATAGGATAGGATAGAGGATAGGATAGGATAGAGGATAGGATATGATAGGATAGAGGATAGGATAGGATAGAGGATAGGATAGGATAGACGATAGGATAGGATAGAGGATAGGATAGGATAGAGGATAGGATAGGATAGAGGATAAGATAGGATAGAGGATAGGATAGGATAGAGGATAGGATAGGATAGAGGATAGGATAGGATAGATGATTGGATAGAATAGACGATAGGATAGGATAGAGGATAGGATAGAGGATAGGATAGGATAGAGGATAGGATAGGATAGAGGATAGGATAGGATAGAGGATAGGATAGGATAGAGGATAGGATAGGATAGAGGATAGGATAGGATAGACGATAGGATAGGATAGAGGATAGGATAGGATAGAGGATAGGATAGGATAGAGGATAGGATAGGATAGAGGATAGGATATAGGATTGGATAGGGTAGAGGATCGGATAGGATAGAGGATTGGATATTATAGAGGATAGGATAGGATAGAGGATAGGATAGGGGATAGGACATAGGATTGTATAGGATAGACGTTAGGATAGGATAGAGGATAGAATAGGATAAGGGATAGGATAGAGGATAGGATAGAGGATAGGATAGAGGATAGGATAGGATAGAGGATAGGATAGGATAGAGGATAGGATAGGATAGAGGATAGGATAGGATAGAGGATAGGATAGGATAGAGGATAGGATAGGATAGAGGATAGGATAGGATAGAGGATAGGATAGGATAGAGGGTAGGATATAGGATTGGATAGGGTAGAGGATCGGATAGGATAGAGGATTGGATAGGATAGAGGATAGGATAGGATAGAGGGTAGGATAGGGGATAGGATAGGATAGAGGGTAGGATAGGGGATAGGATAGGATAGAGAATAGTATAGGATAGAGGATTGGATAGGGGATTGGATAGGATAGAGGATAGGAGACGATGGAGGATAGGATAGGATAGAGGATAGGATAGGATAGAGGATAGGATAGGATAGAGGATAGGATCGGATAGAGGATAGGATAGGATAGAGGATAGGATAGGATAGAGGATAGGATAGGATAGAGGATAGGATAGGATAGACGATAGGATAGGATAGAGGATAGGATAGGATAGAGGATAGGATAGGATAGAGGATAGAATAGGATAGAGGATAGGATAGAGGATAGGATAGGTTAGAGGATAGGATAGGATAGGGGATAGGATAGGATAGAGTATAGGATAGGATAGAGGATAGGATAGATAATAGGATAGAGGATAGGATAGAGGATAGGATAGAGGATAGATTAGAGGATAGGATAGAGGATAGGATAGGATAGAGGATAGGATAGAGGATAGGATAGGATAGAGGATAGGATAGGATAGATTATAGGATAGGGTAGTTGATAGGATAGGATAGGATAGAGGATAGGATAGGATAGAGGATAGGAGAGGATAGAGAATAGGATACGATAGAGGATAGGATAAGGGATTGGATAGGATAGAGGATAGGATAGGATAGAGGATAGGATAGGATAGGATAGAGGATAGGATAGGATAGAGGATAGGATAGGATAGATGATTGGATAGAATAGACGATATAATAGGATAGAGGATAGGATAGAGGATAGGATAGGATAGAGGATAGGATAGGATAGAGGATAGGATAGGATAGAGGATAGGATAGGATAGCGGATAGGATAGGATAGAGGATAGGATAGGATAGACGATAGGATAGGATAGAGGATAGGATAGGATAGAGGATAGGATAGGATAGAGGATAGGATAGGATAGAGGATAGGATAGGATAGAGGATAGGATAGGATAGAGGATAGGATATAGGATTGGATAGGGTAGAGGATCGGATAGGATAGAGGATTGGATAGGATAGAGGATAGGATAGGATAGAGGGTAGGATAGGGGATAGGATAGGATAGAGGGTAGGATAGGGGATAGGATAGGATAGAGAATAGTATAGGATAGAGGATTGGATAGGGGATTGGATAGGATAGAGGATAGGAGACGATGGAGGATAGGATAGGATAGAGGATAGGATAGGATAGAGGATAGGATAGGATAGAGGATAGGATCGGATAGAGGATAGGATAGGATAGAGGATAGGATAGGATAGAGGATAGGATAGGATAGAGGATAGGATAGGATAGAGGATAGGATAGGATAGACGATAGGATAGGATAGAGGATAGGATAGGATAGAGGATAGGATAGGATAGAGGATAGAATAGGATAGAGGATAGGATAGAGGATAGGATAGGTTAGAGGATAGGATAGGATAGGGGATAGGATAGGATAGAGTATAGGATAGGATAGAGGATAGGATAGATAATAGGATAGAGGATAGGATAGAGGATAGGATAGAGGATAGATTAGAGGATAGGATAGAGGATAGGATAGGATAGAGGATAGGATAGAGGATAGGATAGGATAGAGGATAGGATAGGATAGATTATAGGATAGGGTAGTTGATAGGATAGGATAGGATAGAGGATAGGATAGGATAGAGGATAGGAGAGGATAGAGAATAGGATACGATAGAGGATAGGATAAGGGATTGGATAGGATAGAGGATAGGATAGGATAGAGGATAGGATAGGATAGAGGATAGGATAGGATAGCGGATAGGATAGGATAGAGGATAGGATAGGATAGACGATAGGATAGGATAGAGGATAGGATAGGATAGAGGATAGGATAGGATAGAGGATAGGATAGGATAGAGGATAGGATATAGGATTGGATAGGGTAGAGGATCGGATAGGATAGAGGATTGGATATTATAGAGGATAGGATAGGATAGAGGATAGGATAGGGGATAGGACATAGGATTGTATAGGATAGACGTTAGGATAGGATAGAGGGTAGAATAGGATAAGGGATAGGATAGAGGATAGGATAGAGGATAGGATAGATGACAGGATAGGATAGAGGATAGGATAGGATAGAGGATAGGATAGGATAGAGGATAGGATAGGATAGAGGATAGGATAGGATGGAGGATAGGATAGGATAGAGGATAGGATAGGTTAGAGGATAGGATAGGATAGGGGATAGGATAGGATAGAGTATAGTATAGGATAGAGGATAGGATAGGATAGACAATAGGATAGAGGATAGGATAGAGGATAGGATAGAGGATAGAGGATAGGATAGTGGATAGGATAGGATAGAGAATAGGATAGGATAGAGGATAGGACAGGGGATTGGATAGGATAGAGGATAGGAGACGATGGAGGATAGGATAGGATAGAGGATTGGAGAGGATAGAGGATAGGATTAGATAGAGGATAGGATAGGATAGAGGATAGGAAAGGATAGAGGATAGGATAGGATAGTGATAGGACAGGATAGAGCAGACCATAGAGGATAGGATAGGATAGAGGATATGATAGAGAATAGGATAGGATAGAGGATCGGATAGGATAGGATAGAGGATCGGATAGGATAAGATAGAGGATAGGATAGGATAGTGGATAGGATAGGATAGAGGATTGGATAGGATAGACGATAGGATAGGATAGAGGATAGGACAGGATAGAGGATAGGACATAGGATTGTATAGGATAGACGATAGGATAGGATAGAGGATAGAATAGGATAGAGCATAGGATAGAGGATAGGATAGGATAGGGGATAGGATAGGATAGAGGATAGGATAGGATAGAGGATAGGATAGGATAGACAATAGGATAGAGGATAGGATAGAGGATAGGATAGAGGATAGGATAGAGGATAGGATAGGATAGAGGATAGGATAGTGGATAGGATAGGATAGAGAATAGGATAGGATAGGGGATAGGATAGGATAGAGTATAGGATAGGATAGAGGATAGGATAGGATAGACAATAGGATAGAGGATAGGATAGAGGATAGGATAGAGGATAGGATAGGATAGAGGATAGGATAGTGGATAGGATAGGATAGAGGATAGGATAGGATAGAGGATAGGATAGGATAAAGGATAGGATATAGGATTGGATAGGGTAGAGGATCGGATAGGATAGAGGATTGGATAGGATAGAGGATAGGATAGGATAGAGGGTAGGATAGGGGATAGGATAGGATAGAGAATAGTATAGGATAGAGGATTGGATAGGGGATTGGATAGGATAGAGGATAGGAGACGATGGAGGATAGGATAGGATAGAGGATAGGATAGGATAGAGGATAGGATCGGATAGAGGATAGGATAGGATAGAGGATAGGATAGGATAGAGGATAGGATAGGATAGAGGATAGGATAGAGGATAGGATAGAGGATAGGATAGGATAGAGGATAGGATAGGATAGAGGATAGGATAGGATAGACGATAGGATAGGATAGAGGATAGGATGGGATAGAGGATAGGATAGGATAGAGGATAAGATAGGATAGAGGATAGGATAGGATAGAGGATAGGATAGGATAGAGGATAGGATAGGATAGATGATTGGATAGAATAGACGATAGGATAGGATAGAGGATAGGATAGAGGATAGGATAGGATAGAGGATAGGATAGGATAGAGGATAGGATAGGATAGAGGATAGGATAGGATAGACGATAGGATAGGATAGAGGATAGGATAGGATAGAGGATAGGATAGGATAGAGGATAGGATAGGATAGAGGATAGGATAGGATAGAGGATAGGATAGGATAGAGGATAGGATAGGTTAGAGGATAGGATAGGATAGGGGATAGGATAGGATAGAGTATAGTATAGGATAGAGGATAGGATAGGATAGACAATAGGATAGAGGATAGGATAGAGGATAGGATAGAGGATAGAGGATAGGATAGTGGATAGGATAGGATAGAGAATAGGATAGGATAGAGGATAGGACAGGGGATTGGATAGGATAGAGGATAGGAGACGATGGAGGATAGGTTAGGATAGAGGATTGGAGAGGATAGAGGATAGGATTAGATAGAGGATAGGATAGGATAGTGGATAGGACAGGATAGAGCAGACGATAGAGGATAGGATAGGATAGAGGATAGGATAGGCGATAGGATAGGATAGAGAATAGGATAGGATAGAGGATTGGATAGGGGATTGGATAGGATAGAGGATAGGAGACGATGGAGGATAGGATAGGATAGAGGATAGGATAGGATAGAGGATAGGATAGGATAGGGGATAGGATAGGATTGAGGATAGGATATGATAGAGGATAGGATAGGATAGAGGATAGGACTTAGGATTGTATAGGATAGACGATAGGATAGGATAGAGGATAGAATAGGATAGAGGATAGGATAGAGGATAGGATAGGATAGAGGATAGGATAGGATAGAGGATAGGATAGGATAGAGGATAGGATAGGATAGAGGATAGGATAGGATAGAGGATAGGATAGGATAGAGGATAGGGTAGGATAGATAATAGGATAGAGGATAGGATAGAGGATAGGATAGAGGATAGGATTGGGGATAGGATAGGATAGAGAATAGGATAGGATAGAGGATAGGACAGGGGATTGGATAGGATAGATGATAGGAGACGATGGAGGATAGGATAGGATAGAGAATAGGATAGGATAGAGGATAGGACAGGGGATTGGATAGGATAGATGATAGGAAACGATGGAGGATAGGATAGGATAGAGGATAGGATAGGATAGAGGATAGGATAGGATAGAGGATAGGATAGGATAGATGATAGGATAGGATAGAGGATTGGATAGGATAGAGGATTGGATAGGGGATTGGATAGGATAGAGGATAGGAGACGATGGAGGATAGGATAGGATAGAGGATAGGATAGGATAGAGGATAGGATAGGATAGGGGATAGGATAGGATTGAGGATAGGATATGATAGAGGATAGGATAGGATAGAGGATAGGACTTAGGATTGTATAGGATAGACGATAGGATAGGATAGAGGATAGAATAGGATAGAGGATAGGATAGAGGATAGGATAGGATAGAGGATAGGATAGGATAGAGGATAGGATAGGATAGATAATAGGATACAGGATAGGATAGAGGATAGGATAGAGCATAGGATAGAGGATATGATAGAGAATAGGATAGGATAGAGGATCGGATAGGATAGGATAGAGGATCGGATAGGATAGGAAAGAGGATAGGATAGGATAGAGGATAGGATAGGAGACTGGATAGGATAGAGGATAGGATAGGATAGAGGGTAGGATTGGATTGAGGATAGGATAGGATAGAGGATAGGATTGGATTGAGGATAGGATAGGATAGGATAGAGGATAGGATAGGATAGAGGATAGGATATAGGATTGGATAGGGTAGAGGATTGGATCGGATAGAGGATTGGATAGGATAGAGGATAGGATAGGATAGAGGATAGGACATAGGATTGGATAGGATAGACGATAGGATAGGATAGAGGATAGAATAGGATAGAGGATAGGATAGAGGATAGGATAGGTTAGAGGATAGGATAGGATAGGGGATAGGATAGGATAGAGTATAGGATAGGATAGAGGATAGGATAGGATAGATAATAGGATAGAGGATAGGATAGGGGATAGGATAGAGGATAGGATAGGATAGAGGATAGGATAGGATAGATTATAGGATAGGGTAGATGATAGAATAGGATAGGATAGAGGATAGGATAGGATAGAGGATAGGAGAGGATAGAGAATAGGATACGATAGAGGATAGGATAGGGGATTGGATAGGATAGAGGATAGGATAGGATAGAGGATAGGATAGGATAGGATAGAGGATAGGATAGGATAGAGGATAGGATAGGATAGACGATAGGATAGGATAGAGGATAGGATAGGATAGAGGATAGGATAGGATAGAGGATAGGGTAGGATAGAGGATAGGATAGGATAGAGGATAGGATAGGATAGAGGATAGGATAGGATAGAGGATAGGACATAGGATTGGATAGGATAGACGATAGGATAGGATAGAGGATAGAATAGGATAGAGGATAGGATAGAGGATAGGATAGGTTAGAGGATAGGATAGGATAGGGGATAGGATAGGATAGAGTATAGGATAGGATAGAGGATAGGATAGGATAGATAATAGGATAGAGGATAGGATAGAGGATAGGATAGAGGATAGGATAGGATAGAGGATAGGATAGGGGATAGGATAGGATAGAGAATAGGATAGGATAGAGGATAGGACAGGGGATTGGATAGGATAGAGGATAGGAGACGATGGAGGATAGGATAGGATAGAGGATTGGATAGGATAGAGGATAGGATTAGATAGAGGATAGGATAGGATAGAGGATTGGATAGGATAGAGGATTGGATAGGGGATTGGATAGGATAGAGGATAGGAGACGATGGAGGATAGGATAGGATAGAGGATAGGATAGGATAGAGGATAGGATAGGATAGGGGATAGGATAGGATTGAGGATAGGATATGATAGAGGATAGGATAGGATAGAGGATAGGATAGGATAGAGGATAGGATAGGATAGATAATAGGATAGAGGATAGGATAGAGGATAGGATAGAGCATAGGATAGAGGATATGATAGAGAATAGGATAGGATAGAGGATCTGATAGGATAGGATAGAGGATAGGATAGGAGACTGGATAGGATAGAGGATAGGATAGGATAGAGGGTAGGATTGGATTGAGGATAGGATAGGATAGAGGATAGGATTGGATTGAGGATAGGATAGGATAGAGGATAGGATAGGATAGAGGATAGGATATAGGATTGGATAGGGTAGAGGATTGGATCGGATAGAGGATTGGATAGGATAGAGGATAGGATAGGATAGAGGATAGGACATAGGATTGGATAGGATAGACGATAGGATAGGATAGAGGATAGAATAGGATAGAGGATAGGATAGGTTAGAGGATAGGATAGGATAGGGGATAGGATAGGATAGAGTATAGGATAGGATAGAGGATAGGATAGGATAGATAATAGGATAGAGGATAGGATAGGGGATAGGATAGAGGATAGGATAGGATAGAGGATAGGATAGGATAGATTATAGGATAGGGTAGATGATAGAATAGGATAGGATAGAGGATAGGATAGGATAGAGGATAGGAGAGGATAGAGAATAGGATACGATAGAGGATAGGATAGGGGATTGGATAGGATAGAGGATAGGATAGGATAGAGGATAGGATAGGATAGGATAGAGGATAGGATAGGATAGAGGATAGGATAGGATAGACGATAGGATAGGATAGAGGATAGGATAGGATAGAGGATAGGATAGGATAGAGGATAGGATAGGATAGAGGATAGGATAGGATAGAGGATAGGATAGGATAGAGGATAGGATAGGATAGAGGATAGGACATAGGATTGGATAGGATAGACGATAGGATAGGATAGAGGATAGGATAGGATAGGGGATAGGATAGGATAGAGTATAGGATAGGATAGAGGATAGGATAGGATAGATAATAGGATAGAGGATAGGATAGAGGATAGGATAGAGGATAGGATAGGATAGAGGATAGGATAGGGTATAGGATAGGATAGAGAATAGGATAGGATAGAGGATAGGACAGGGGATTGGATAGGATAGAGGATAGGAGACGATGGAGGATAGGATAGGACATAGGATTGGATAGGATAGAGGATAGGATAGGTTAGAGGATAGGATAGGATAGGGGATAGGATAGGATAGAGTATAGGATAGGATAGAGGATAGGATAGGATAGATAATAGGATAGAGGATAGGATAGAGGATAGGATAGAGGATAGGATAGGATAGAGGATAGGATAGGGTATAGGATAGGATAGAGAATAGGATAGGATAGAGGATAGGACAGGGGATTGGATAGGATAGAGGATAGGAGACGATGGAGGATAGGATAGGATAGAGGATTGGATAGGATAGAGGATAGGATTAGATAGAGGATAGGATAGGATAGAGGATAGGAAAGGATAGAGGATAGGATAGGATAGTGGATAGGACAGGATAGAGCAGACCATAGAGGATAGGATAGGATAGAGGATATGATAGAGAATAGGATAGGATAGAGGATTGGATAGGGGATTGGATAGGATAGAGGATAGCAGACGATGGAGGATAGGATAGGATAGAGGATAGGATAGGATAGAGGATAGGATCGGATAGAGGATAGGATAGGGGATAGGGTAGGATAGAGAATAGGATAGGATAGAGGATTGGATAGGGGATTGGATAGGATAGAGGATAGGAGACGATGGAGGATAGGATAGGATAGAGGATAGGATAGGATAGAGGATAGGATAGGATAGAGGATAGAATAGGATAGAGGATAGGATAGAGGATAGGATAGGTTAGAGAATAGGATAGGATAGGGGATAGGATAGGATAGAGGATAGGATAGGATAGAGGATAGGATAGGATAGAGGATAGGACATAGGATTGGATAGGATAGACGATAGGATAGGATAGAGGATAGAATAGGATAGAGGATAGGATAGAGGATAGGATAGGTTAGAGGATAGGATAGGATAGGGGATAGGATAGGATAGAGTATAGGATAGGATAGAGGATAGGATAGGATAGAGGATAGGGTAGGATAGAGGATAGGATAGAGGATAGGATTGGGGATAGGATAGGATAGAGGATAGGATAGGATAGAGGATAGGAGAGGATAGAGAATAGGATACGATAGAGGATAGGATAGGGGATTGGATAGGATAGAGGATAGGATAGGATAGAGGATAGGATAGGATAGGATAGAGGATAGGATAGGATAGGATAGAGGATAGGATAGGATAGAGGATAGGATAGGATAGACGATAGGATAGGATAGAGGATAGGATAGGATAGAGGATAGGATAGGATAGAGGATAGGATAGGATAGAGGATAGGATAGGATAGAGGATAGGATAGGATAGAGGATAGGATAGGATAGAGGATAGGACATAGGATTGGATAGGATAGACGATAGGATAGGATAGAGGATAGAATAGGATAGAGGATAGGATAGAGGATAGGATAGGTTAGAGGATAGGATAGGATAGGGGATAGGATAGGATAGAGTATAGGATAGGATAGAGGATAGGATAGGATAGATAATAGGATAGAGGATAGGATAGAGGATAGGATAGAGGATAGGATAGGATAGAGGATAGGATAGGGGATAGGATAGGATAGAGAATAGGATAGGATAGAGGATAGGACAGGGGATTGGATAGGATAGACGATAGGAGACGATGGAGGATAGGATAGGATAGAGGATTGGATAGGATAGAGGATAGGATTAGATAGAGGATAGGATAGGATAGAGGATAGGAAAGGATAGAGGATAGGATAGGATAGTGGATAGGACAGGATAGAGCAGACCATAGAGGATAGGATAGGATAGAGGATATGATAGAGAATAGGATAGGATAGAGGATTGGATAGGCGATTGGATAGGATAGAGGATAGGAGACGATGGAGGATAGGATAGGATAGAGGATAGGATAGGATAGAGGATAGGATAGGATAGAGGATAGGATAGGATAGAGGATAGGATAGGATTGAGGATAGGATATGATAGAGGATAGGATAGGATAGAGGATAGGATAGGATAGAGGATAGGACATAGGATTGGATAGGATAGGGTAGTGGATAGGATAAGGGACAGGATAGGATAGAGAATAGGATAGGATAGAGGATTTGATAGGGGATTGGATAGGATAGAGGATAGCAGACGATGGAGGATAGGATAGGATAGAGGATAGGATAGGATAGAGGATAGGATAGGATAGAGGATAGGATCGGATAGAGGATAGGATAGGGGATAGGATAGGATAGAGAATAGGATAGGATAGAGGATTGGATAGGGGATTGGATAGGATAGAGGATAGGAGACGATGGAGGATAGGATAGGATAGAGGATAGGATAGGATAGAGGATAGGATAGGATAGAGGATAGAATAGGATAGAGGATAGGATAGAGGATAGGATAGGTTAGAGAATAGGATAGGATAGGGGATAGGATAGGATAGAGGATAGGATAGGATAGAGGATAGGATAGGATAGAGGATAGGGTAGGATAGATAATAGGATAGAGGATAGGATAGAGGATAGGATAGAGGATAGGATTGGGGATAGGATAGGATAGAGAATAGGATAGGATAGAGGATAGGACAGGGGATTGGATAGGATAGATGATAGGAGACGATGGAGGATAGGATAGGATGGAGAATAGGATAGGATAGAGGATAGGACAGGGGATTGGATAGGATAGATGATAGGAAACGATGGAGGATAGGATAGGATAGAGAATAGGATAGGATAGATGATAGGATAGGATAGAGGATAGGATAGGATAGAGGATAGGATAGGATAGAGGATTGGATAGGATAGAGGATAGGATAAGATAGAGGATAGGATAGGATAGAGGATAGGAAAGGATAGAGGATAGGATAGGATAGTGGATAGGACAGGATAGAGCAGACGATAGAGGATAGGATAGGATAGAGGATAGGATAGGCGATAGGATAGGATAGAGAATAGAATAGGATAGAGGATTGGATAGGGGATTGGATAGGATAGAGGATAGGATATAGGATTGGATAGGGTAGAGGATTGGATCGGATAGAGGATTGGATTGGATAGAGGATAGGATAGGATAGAGGATAGGACATAGGATTGGATAGGATAGACGATAGGATACTATAGAGGATAGAATAGGATAGAGGATAGGATGGAGGATAGGATAGGTTAGAGGATAGGATAGGATAGGGGATAGGATAGGATAGAGGATAGGATAGGATAGGGGATAGGATAGGATTGAGGATAGGATATGATAGAGGATAGGATAGGATAGAGGATAGGACTTAGGATTGTATAGGATAGACGATAGGATAGGATAGAGGATAGAATAGGATAGAGGATAGGATAGAGGATAGGATAGGATAGAGGATAGGATAGGATAGATAATAGGATAGAGGATAGGATAGAGCATAGGATAGAGGATATGATAGAGAATAGGATAGGATAGAGGATCGGATAGGATAGGATAGAGGATCGGATAGGATAGGAAAGAGGATAGGATAGGATAGAGGATAGGATAGGAGACTGGATAGGATAGAGGATAGGATAGGATAGAGGGTAGGATGGGATTGAGGATAGGATAGGATAGAGGATAGGATTGGATTGAGGATAGGATAGGATAGAGGATAGGATAGGATAGAGGATACGATATAGGATTGGATAGGGTAGAGGATTGGATCGGATAGAGGATTGGATAGGATAGAGGATAGGATAGGATAGAGGATAGGACATAGGATTGGATAGGATAGACGATAGGATAGGATAGAGGATAGAATAGGATAGAGGATAGGATAGAGGATAGGATAGGTTAGAGGATAGGATAGGATAGGGGATAGGATAGGATAGAGTATAGGATAGGATAGAGGATAGGATAGGATAGATAATAGGATAGAGGATAGGATAGAGGATAGGATAGAGGATAGGATAGGATAGAGGATAGGATAGGATAGATTATAGGATAGGGTAGATGATAGAATAGGATAGGATAGAGGATAGGATAGGATAGAGGATAGGAGAGGATAGAGAATAGGATACGATAGAGGATAGGATAGGGGATTGGATAGGATAGAGGATAGGATAGGATAGAGGACAGGATAGGATAGGATAGAGGATAGGATAGGATAGAGGATAGGATAGGATAGACGATAGGATAGGATAGAGGATAGGATAGGATAGAGGATAGGATAGGATAGAGGATAGGACAGGATAGAGGATAGGATAGGATAGAGGATAGGATAGGATAGAGGATAGGATAGGATAGAGGATAGGACATAGGATTGGATAGGATAGACGATAGGATAGGATAGAGGATAGAATAGGATAGAGGATAGGATAGAGGATAGGATAGGTTAGAGGATAGGATAGGATAGGGGATAGGATAGGATAGAGTATAGGATAGGATAGAGGATAGGATAGGATAGATAATAGGATAGAGGATAGGATAGAGGATAGGATAGAGGATAGGATAGGATAGAGGATAGGATAGGGGATAGGATAGGATAGAGAATAGGATAGGATAGAGGATAGGACAGGGGATTGGATAGGATAGAGGATAGGAGACGATGGAGGATAGGATAGGATAGAGGATTGGATAGGATAGAGGATAGGATTAGATAGAGGATAGGATAGGATAGAGGATAGGAAAGGATAGAGGATAGGATTAGATAGAGGATAGGATAGGATAGAGGATAGGAAAGGATAGAGGATAGGATAGGATAGTGGATAGGACAGGATAGAGCAGACCATAGAGGATAGGATAGGATAGAGGATATGATAGAGAATAGGATAGGATAGAGGATTGGATAGGGGATTGGATAGGATAGAGGATAGGAGACGATGGAGGATAGGATAGGATAGAGGATAGGATAGGATAGAGGATAGGATAGGATAGAGGATAGGATAGGATTGAGGATAGGATATGATAGAGGATAGGATAGGATAGAGGATAGGATAGGATAGAGGATAGGATAGGATAGAGGATAGGATAGGATAGAGGATAGGATAGGATAGAGGATAGGATAGGATAGAGGATAGGATAGAGGATAGGATAGGTTAGAGGATAGGATAGGATAGAGGATAGGATAGGATAGAGGATAGGATAGGATAGAGGATAGGATAGAGGATAGGATAGGATAGAGGATAGGATAGGATAGAGGATAGGATAGGATAGAGGATAGGATAGGATAGAGGATTGGATAGGATAGAGGATAGGATAAGATAGAGGATAGGATAGGATACAGGATAGGAAAGGATAGAGGATAGGATAGGATAGTGGATAGGACAGGATAGAGCAGACGATAGAGGATAGGATAGGATAGAGGATATGATAGAGAATAGGATAGGATAGAGGATCGGATAGGATAGAATAGAGGATCGGATATGATAGGATAGAGGATCGGATAGGATAGGATAGAGGATAGGATAGGATAGAGGATTGGATAGGATAGACGATAGGATAGGATAGAGGATAGGAGAGGATAGACGATAGGATAGGATAGAGGATAGGATAGGATAGAGGATAGGATAGGGGATTGGATAGAATAGAGGATAGGATAGGATAGAGGATAGGATAGGATAGAGGATAGGAGAGGATAGAGGATAGGATAGGATAGGATAGGATAGACGATAGGATAGGATAGAGGATAGCATAGGATAGAGGATAGGATAGGATAGAGGATAGGATAGGATAGAGGATAGGATATAGGATTGGATAGGGTTGAGGATCGGATAGGATGGAGGATTGGATATTATAGAGGATAGGATAGGATAGAGGATAGGATAGGCGATAGGATAGGATAGAGAATAGGATACGATAGAGGATTGGACAGGGGATTGGATAGGATAGAGGATAGGAGACGATGGAGGTTAGAATAGGATAGAGGATAGGATAGGATAGAGGATTGGATAGGATAGAGGATAGGATAGGATAGAGGATAGGATAGGATAGAGGATTCGACATAGGATTGGATAGGATAGACGATAGGTTAGGATAGAGGATAGAATAGGATAGATAATAGGATAGAGGATAGGATACAGAATAGGATAGAGGATAGGATAGAGGATAGGATAGGATAGAGGATAGGATAGGATAGAGGATAGGATAGGGGATAGGATAGGATAGAGAATAGGATAGGATAGAGGATACGACAGGGGATTGGATAGGATAGAGGATAGGAGACGATGGAGGATAGGATAGGATAGAGGATAGGACAGGGGATTGGATAGGATAGAGGATAGGAGACGATGGAGGATAGGATAGGATAGAGGATAGGATAGGATAGAGGATAGGATAGGATAGAGGATAGGATAGGATAGAGGATAGGATAGGATAGAGGATAGGATAGGATAGAGGATAGGATAGGATAGAGGATAGGATAGGATAGAGGATAGGATAGGATAGAGGATAGGATAGGATAGAGGATAGGATAGAGGATAGGATAGGTTAGAGGATAGGATAGGATAGGGGATAGGATAGGATAGAGGATAGGATAGTATAGAGGATAGGATAGAGGATAGGATAGGGGATAGGATAGGATAGAGAATAGAATAGGATAGGGGATAGGACAGGGGATTGGATAGGATAGAGGATAGGAGACGATGGAGGATAGGATAGGATAGAGGATACGAGAGGATAGAGAGTAGGATAGGATAGAGGATAGGATAGGATAGAGGATAGGATAGGATAGAGGATAGGATAGGATAGAGTATAGGATAGGATAGAGGATTGGATAGGATAGAGGATAGGATAAGATAGAGGATAGGATAGGGTAGAGGATAGGAAGGGATAGAGGATAGGATAGGATAGTGGATAGGACAGGATAGAGCAGACGATAGAGGATAGGATAGGGTAGAGGATATGATAGAGAATAGGATAGGATAGAGGATCGGATAGGATAGGATAGAGGATAGGATAGGATAGAGGATAGGATAGAAAATAGGATTGTATAGGATAGACGATAGGATAGGATAGAGGATAGAATAGGATAGAGGATAGGATAGAGGATAGGATAGGATAGAGGATAGGATAGGATAGAGGATAGAATAGGGTAGATGATAGGATAGGATAGGATAGAGGATACGAGAGGATAGAGAGTAGGATACGATAGAGGATAGGATAGGGGATTGGATAGGATAGAGGATAGGATAGGATAGAGGATAGGATAGGTTAGAGGATAGGATAGGATAGAGGATAGGATAGGGTAGAGGATAGGATAGGATAGAGGATAGGACAGGATAGAGGATAGGATAGGATAGAGGATAGGATAGGATAGAGGATAGGATAGGATAGAGGATAGGACATAGGATTGGATAGGATAGACGATAGGATAGGATAGAGGATAGAATAGGATAGAGGATAGGATAGAGGATAGGATAGGTTAGAGGATAGGATAGGATAGGGGATAGGATAGGATAGAGTATAGGATAGGATAGAGGATAGGATAGGATAGATAATAGGATAGAGGATAGGATAGAGGATAGGATAGAGGATAGGATAGGATAGAGGATAGGATAGGGGATAGGATAGGATAGAGAATAGGATAGGATAGAGGATAGGACAGGGGATTGGATAGGATAGAGGATAGGAGACGATGGAGGATAGGATAGGATAGAGGATTGGATAGGATAGAGGATAGGATTAGATAGAGGATAGGATAGGATAGAGGATAGGAAAGGATAGAGGATAGGATAGGATAGTGGATAGGACAGGATAGAGCAGACCATAGAGGATAGGATAGGATAGAGGATATGATAGAGAATAGGATAGGATAGAGGATTGGATAGGGGATTGGATAGGATAGAGGATAGGAGACGATGGAGGATAGGATAGGATAGAGGATAGGATAGGATAGAGGATAGGATAGGATAGAGGATAGGATAGGATTGAGGATAGGATATGATAGAGGATAGGATAGGATAGAGGATAGGATAGGATAGAGGATAGGATAGGATAGAGGATAGGATAGGATAGAGGATAGGATAGGATAGAGGATAGGATAGGATAGAGGATAGGATAGAGGATAGGATAGGTTAGAGGATAGGATAGGATAGAGGATAGGATAGGATAGAGGATAGGATAGGATAGAGGATAGGATAGAGGATAGGATAGAGGATAGGATAGGATAGAGGATAGGATAGGATAGAGGATAGGATAGGATAGAGGATAGGATAGGATAGAGGATAGGATAGGATAGAGGATTGGATAGGATAGAGGATAGGATAAGATAGAGGATAGGATAGGATACAGGATAGGAAAGGATAGAGGATAGGATAGGATAGTGGATAGGACAGGATAGAGCAGACGATAGAGGATAGGATAGGATAGAGGATATGATAGAGAATAGGATAGGATAGAGGATCGGATAGGATAGAATAGAGGATCGGATATGATAGGATAGAGGATCGGATAGGATAGGATAGAGGATAGGATAGGATAGAGGATTGGATAGGATAGACGATAGGATAGGATAGAGGATAGGAAAGGATAGCGGATAGGATAGGATAGAGGATAGGATAGGATAGAGGATAGGATAGGATACAGGATAGGATAGGATACAGGATAGGATAGGATAGAGGATAGGATACGATAGAGGATAGGATATAGGATTGGATAGGGTAGAGGATCGGATAGGATAGAGGATTGGATATTATAGAGGATAGGATAGGTTAGAGGATAGGATAGGGGATAGGATAGGATAGGATAGAGGATAGGATAGGATAGAGGATAGCATAGGATAGAGGATAGGATAGGATAGAGGATAGGATAGGATAGAGAATAGGATATAGGATTGGATAGGGTTGAGGATCGGATAGGATAGAGGATTGGATATTATAGAGGATAGGATAGGATAGAGGATAGGATAGGCGATAGGATAGGATAGAGAATAGGATAGGATAGAGGATTGGACAGGGGATTGGATAGGATAGAGGATAGGAGACGATGGAGGTTAGAATAGGATAGAGGATAGGATAGGATAGAGGATTGGATAGGATAGAGGATAGGATAGGATAGAGGATAGGATAGGATAGAGGATTCGACATAGGATTGGATAGGATAGACGATAGGTTAGGATAGAGGATAGAATAGGATAGATAATAGGATAGAGGATAGGATACAGAATAGGATAGAGGATAGGATAGAGGATAGGATAGGATAGAGGATAGGATAGGATAGAGGATAGGATAGGGGATAGGATAGGATAGAGAATAGGATAGGATAGAGGATAGGACAGGGGATTGGATAGGATAGAGGATAGGAGACGATGGAGGATAGGATAGGATAGAGGATAGGACAGGGGATTGGATAGGATAGAGGATAGGAGACGATGGAGGATAGGATAGGATAGAGGATAGGATAGGATAGAGGATAGGATAGGATAGAGGATAGGATAGGATAGAGGATAGGATAGGATAGAGGATAGGATAGGATAGAGGATAGGATAGAGGATAGGATAGGTTAGAGGATAGGATAGGATAGGGGATAGGATAGGATAGAGGATAGGATAGTATAGAGGATAGGATAGAGGATAGGATAGGGGATAGGATAGGATAGAGAATAGAATAGGATAGGGGATAGGACAGGGGATTGGATAGGATAGAGGATAGGAGACGATGGAGGATAGGATAGGATAGAGGATATGATAGGATAGAGGATAGGATAGGATAGAGGATAGGATAGGATAGAGGATAGGATAGGATAGAGGATAGGATAGGATAGAGGATAGGATAGGATAGAGGATAGGATAGGATAGAGTATAGGATAGGATAGAGGATTGGATAGGATAGAGGATAGGATAAGATAGAGGATAGGATAGGGTAGAGGATAGGAAGGGATAGAGGATAGGATAGGATAGTGGATAGGACAGGATAGAGCAGACGATAGAGGATAGGATAGGGTAGAGGATATGATAGAGAATAGGATAGGATAGAGGATCGGATAGGATAGGATAGAGGATAGGATAGGATAGAGGATAGGATAGGATAGAGGATTGGATAGGATAGACGATAGGATAAGATAGAGGATAGGATAGAGGATAGGATAGGATAGAGTATAGGATAGGATAGAGGATAGGATAGGATAGAGGATAGGATAGGATAGAGGATAGGATAGAGGATAGGATAGGTTAGAGGATAGGATAGGATAGAGGATAGGATAGGATAGAGGATAGGATAGGATAGAGGATAGGATAGAGGATAGGATAGGATAGAGGATAGGATAGGATAGAGGATAGGATAGGATAGAGGATAGGATAGGATAGAGGATTGGATAGGATAGAGGATAGGATAAGATAGAGGATAGGATAGGATACAGGATAGGAAAGGATAGAGGATAGGATAGGATAGTGGATAGGACAGGATAGAGCAGACGATAGAGGATAGGATAGGATAGAGGATATGATAGAGAATAGGATAGGATAGAGGATCGGATAGGATAGAATAGAGGATCGGATATGATAGGATAGAGGATCGGATAGGATAGGATAGAGGATAGGATAGGATAGAGGATTGGATAGGATAGACGATAGGATAGGATAGAGGATAGGAAAGGATAGCGGATAGGATAGGATAGAGGATAGGATAGGATAGAGGATAGGATAGGGGATTGGATAGAATAGAGGATAGGATAGGATAGAGGATAGGATAGGATAGAGGATAGGAGAGGATAGAGGATAGGATAGGATAGGATAGAGGATAGGATAGGATAGACGATAGGATAGGATAGAGGATAGCATAGGATAGAGGATAGGATAGGATAGAGGATAGGATAGGATAGAGGATAGGATATAGGATTGGATAGGGTTGAGGATCGGATAGGATAGAGGAGTGGATATTATAGAGGATAGGATAGGATAGAGGATAGGATAGGCGATAGGATAGGATAGAGAATAGGATAGGATAGAGGATTGGACAGGGGATTGGATAGGATAGAGGATAGGAGACGATGGAGGTTAGAATAGGATAGAGGATAGGATAGGATAGAGGATTGGATAGGATAGAGGATAGGATAGGATAGAGGATAGGATAGGATAGAGGATTCGACATAGGATTGGATAGGATAGACGATAGGTTAGGATAGAGGATAGAATAGGATAGATAATAGGATAGAGGATAGGATACAGAATAGGATAGAGGATAGGATAGAGGATAGGATAGGATAGAGGATAGGATAGGATAGAGGATAGGATAGGGGATAGGATAGGATAGAGAATAGGATAGGATAGAGGATAGGACAGGGGATTGGATAGGATAGAGGATAGGAGACGATGGAGGATAGGATAGGATAGAGGATAGGACAGGGGATTGGATAGGATAGAGGATAGGAGACGATGGAGGATAGGATAGGATAGAGGATAGGATAGGATAGAGGATAGGATAGGATAGAGGATAGGATAGGATAGAGGATAGGATAGGATAGAGGATAGGATAGGATAGAGGATAGGATAGAGGATAGGATAGGTTAGAGGATAGGATAGGATAGGGGATAGGATAGGATAGAGGATAGGATAGTATAGAGGATAGGATAGAGGATAGGATAGGGGATAGGATAGGATAGAGAATAGAATAGGATAGGGGATAGGACAGGGGATTGGATAGGATAGAGGATAGGAGACGATGGAGGATAGGATAGGATAGAGGATATGATAGGATAGAGGATAGGATAGGATAGAGGATAGGATAGGATAGAGGATAGGATAGGATAGAGGATAGGATAGGATAGAGGATAGGATAGGATAGAGGATAGGATAGGATAGAGTATAGGATAGGATAGAGGATTGGATAGGATAGAGGATAGGATAAGATAGAGGATAGGATAGGGTAGAGGATAGGAAGGGATAGAGGATAGGATAGGATAGTGGATAGGACAGGATAGAGCAGACGATAGAGGATAGGATAGGGTAGAGGATATGATAGAGAATAGGATAGGATAGAGGATCGGATAGGATAGGATAGAGGATAGGATAGGATAGAGGATAGGATAGGATAGAGGATTGGATAGGATAGACGATAGGATAAGATAGAGGATAGGATAGAGGATAGGATAGGATAGAGTATAGGATAGGATAGAGGATAGGATAGGATAGAGGATAGGATAGGATAGAGGATAGGATAGAGGATAGGATAGGTTAGAGGATAGGATAGGATAGAGGATAGGATAGGATAGAGGATAGGATAGGATAGAGGATAGGATAGAGGATAGGATAGGATAGAGGATAGGATAGGATAGAGGATAGGATAGGATAGAGGATAGGATAGGATAGAGGATTGGATAGGATAGAGGATAGGATAAGATAGAGGATAGGATAGGATACAGGATAGGAAAGGATAGAGGATAGGATAGGATAGTGGATAGGACAGGATAGAGCAGACGATAGAGGATAGGATAGGATAGAGGATATGATAGAGAATAGGATAGGATAGAGGATCGGATAGGATAGAATAGAGGATCGGATATGATAGGATAGAGGATCGGATAGGATAGGATAGAGGATAGGATAGGATAGAGGATTGGATAGGATAGACGATAGGATAGGATAGAGGATAGGAAAGGATAGCGGATAGGATAGGATAGAGGATAGGATAGGATAGAGGATAGGATAGGATAGAGGATAGGATAGGATAGACGATAGGATAGGATAGAGGATAGGATAGGATAGAGGATAGGATAGGGGATTGGATAGAATAGAGGATAGGATAGGATAGAGGATAGGATAGGATAGAGGATAGGAGAGGATAGAGGATAGGATAGGATAGGATAGAGGATAGGATAGGATAGACGATAGGATAGGATAGAGGATAGCATAGGATAGAGGATAGGATAGGATAGAGGATAGGATAGGATAGAGGATAGGATATAGGATTGGATAGGGTTGAGGATCGGATAGGATAGAGGAGTGGATATTATAGAGGATAGGATAGGATAGAGGATAGGATAGGCGATAGGATAGGATAGAGAATAGGATAGGATAGAGGATTGGACAGGGGATTGGATAGGATAGAGGATAGGAGACGATGGAGGTTAGAATAGGATAGAGGATAGGATAGGATAGAGGATTGGATAGGATAGAGGATAGGATAGGATAGAGGATAGGATAGGATAGAGGATTCGACATAGGATTGGATAGGATAGACGATAGGTTAGGATAGAGGATAGAATAGGATAGATAATAGGATAGAGGATAGGATACAGAATAGGATAGAGGATAGGATAGAGGATAGGATAGCATAGAGGATAGGATAGGATAGAGGATAGGATAGGGGATAGGATAGGATAGAGGATAGGACAGGGGATTGGATAGGATAGAGGATAGGAGACGATGGAGGATAGGATAGGATAGAGGATAGGACAGGGGATTGGATAGGATAGAGGATAGGAGACGATGGAGGATAGGATAGGATAGAGGATAGGATAGGATAGAGGATAGGATAGGATAGAGGATAGGATAGGATAGAGGATAGGATAGAGGATAGGATAGGTTAGAGGATAGGATAGGATAGGGGATAGGATAGGATAGAGGATAGGATAGTATAGAGGATAGGATAGAGGATAGGATAGGGGATAGGATAGGATAGAGAATAGAATAGGATAGGGGATAGGACAGGGGATTGGATAGGATAGAGGATAGGAGACGATGGAGGATAGGATAGGATAGAAGATATGATAGGATAGAGGATAGGATAGGATAGAGGATAGGATAGGATAGAGGATAGGATAGGATAGAGGATAGGATAGGATAGAGGATAGGATAGGATAGAGGATAGGATAGGATAGAGGATAGGATAGGATAGAGTATAGGATAGGATAGAGGATTGGATAGGATAGAGGATAGGATAAGATAGAGGATAGGATAGGGTAGAGGATAGGAAGGGATAGAGGATAGGATAGGATTGAGGATAGGATAGGATAGAGGATAGGATAGGATAGAGGATAGGATAGGATAGAGGATAGGATAGGATAGAGGATAGGATAGGATAGAGTATAGGATAGGATAGAGGATTGGATAGGATAGAGGATAGGATAAGATAGAGGATAGGATAGGGTAGAGGATAGGAAGGGATAGAGGATAGGATAGGATTGAGGATAGGATAGGATAGGGGATTGGATAGGATAGAGGATACGATAGGATAGAGGATAGGATAGGATAGACGATAGGATAGGATAGAGGATAGGATAGGATAGAGGATAGGTTAGGATAGAGGATAGGATAGGATAGAGGATAGGATATAGGATTGGATAGGGTAGAGGATCGGATAGGATAGAAGATTGGATATTATAGAGGATAGGATAGGGGATAGGATAGGATAGAGAATAGGACAGGATAGAGGATTGGATAGGGGATTGGATAGGATAGACGATAGGATAGGATAGAGGATAGGATAGGATAGAGGATAGGATAGGATAGAGGATAGGATAGGATAGAGGATAGGATAGGATAGAGGATAGGATAGGATAGAGGTTAGGATAGGATAGAGTATAGGATAGGATAGAGGATTGGATAGGATAGAGGATAGGATAAGATAGAGGATAGGATAGGATAGAGGATAGGAAGGGATAGAGGATAGGATAGGATAGTGGATAGGACAGGATAGAGCAGACGATAGAGGATAGGATAGGGTAGAGGATATGATAGAGAATAGGATAGGATAGAGGATCGGATAGGATAGGATAGAGGATAGGATAGGATAGAGGATTGGATAGGATTGACGATAGGATAAGATAGAGGATAGGATAGAGGATAGGATGGGATAGAGTATAGGATAGGATAGAGGATAGGATAGGATTGAGGATAGGATAGGATAGGGGATTGGATAGGATAGAGGATAGGATAGGATAGAGGATAGGATAGGATAGAGGATAGGATAGGATAGAGGATAGGTTAGGATAGAGGATAGGATAGGATAGAGGATAGGTTAGGATAGAGGATAGGATAGGATAGAGGATAGGATATAGGATTGGATAGGGTAGAGGATCGGATAGGATAGAAGATTGGATATTATAGAGGATAGGATAGGATAGAGGATAGGATAGGGGATAGGATAGGATAGAGAATAGGACAGGATAGAGGATTGGATAGGGGATTGGATAGGATAGACGATAGGATAGGATAGAGGATAGGATAGGATAGAGGATAGGATAGGATAGAGGATAGGATAGGATAGAGGATAGGATAGGATAGAGGATAGGATAGGATAGAGGATAGAACATAGGATTGTATAGGATAGACGATAGGATAGGATAGAGGATAGAATAGGATAGAGGATAGGATAGAGGATAGGATAGGATAGAGGATAGGATAGGATAGAGGATAGTATAGGGTAGATGATAGGATAGGATAGGATAGAGGATACGAGAGGATAGAGAGTAGGATACGATAGAGGATAGGATAGGGGATTGGATAGGATAGAGGATAGGATAGGATAGAGGATAGGATAGGATAGAGGATAGGATAGGGTAGAGGATAGGATAGGATAGAGGATAGGATAGGATAGAGGATAGGATAGGATAGAGGATAGGATAGGATAGAGGATAGGATATAGGATTGGATAGGGTAGAGGATCGAATAGGATAGAGGATAGGATAGGATAGAGGATAGGATAGGATAGAGGATAGGATAGGATAGAGGATAGGATAGGATAGAGGATAGGATAGGATAGAGGATAGGATAGGATAGAGGATAGGATAGGATAGAGGATAGGATAGGATAGAGGATAGGATAGGATAGAGGATAGGATAGGATAGAGGATAGTATAGGATAGAGGATAGGAGACGATGGAGGATAGGAGACGATGGAGGATAGGATAGGATAGAGGATAGGATAGGATAGAGGATAGGATAGGATAGAGGATAGGATAGGATTGAGGATAGGATATGATAGAGGATAGGATAGGATAGAGGATAGGATAGGATAGAGGATAGGATAGGATAGAGGATAGGATAGGATAGAGGATAGGATAGGATAGAGGATAGGATAGGATAGAGGATAGGATAGGATAGAGGATAGGATAGGATAGAGGATAGGATAGAGGATAGGATAGGTTAGAGGATAGGATAGGATAGAGGATAGGATAGGATAGAGGATAGGATAGGATAGAGGATAGGATAGGATAGAGGATAGGATAGGATAGAGGATAGGATAGGATAGAGGAATGGATAGGATAGAGGATAGGATAAGATAGAGGATAGGATAGGATACAGGATAGGAAAGGATAGAGGATAGGATAGGATAGTGGATAGGAGAGGATAGAGCAGACGATAGAGGATAGGATAGGATAGAGGATATGATAGAGAATAGGATAGGATAGAGGATCGGATAGGATAGAATAGAGGATCGGATATGATAGGATAGAGGATCGGATAGGATAGGATAGAGGATAGGATAGGATAGAGGATTGGATAGGATAGACGATAGGATAGGATAGAGGATAGGAAAGGATAGCGGATAGGATAGGATAGAGGATAGGATAGGATAGAGGATAGGATAGGATAGAGGATAGGATAGGATAGACGATAGGATAGGATAGAGGATAGGATAGGATAGAGGATAGGATAGGGGATTGGATAGAATAGAGGATAGGATAGGATAGAGGATAGGATAGGATAGAGGATAGGAGAGGATAGAGGATAGGATAGGATAGGATCGAGGATAGGATAGGATAGACGATAGGATAGGATAGAGGATAGCATAGGATAGAGGATAGGATAGGATAGAGGATAGGATAGGATAGAGGATAGGATATAGGATTGGATAGGGTTGAGGATCGGATAGGATAGAGGATTGGATATTATAGAGGATAGGATAGGATAGAGGATAGGATAGGCGATAGGATAGGATAGAGAATAGGATAGGATAGAGGATTGGACAGGGGATTGGATAGGATAGAGGATAGGAGACGATGGAGGTTAGAATAGGATAGAGGATAGGATAGGATAGAGGATTGGATAGGATAGAGGATAGGATAGGATAGAGGATAGGATAGGATAGAGGATTCGACATAGGATTGGATAGGATAGACGATAGGTTAGGATAGAGGATAGAATAGGATAGATAATAGGATAGAGGATAGGATACAGAATAGGATAGAGGATACGATAGAGGATAGGATAGGATAGAGGATAGGATAGGGGATAGGATAGGATAGAGGATAGGATAGGGTAGAGGATAGGATAGGATAGAGTATAGGATAGGATAGAGGATTGGATAGGATAGAGGATAGGATAAGATAGAGGATAGGATAGGATAGAGGATAGGAAGGGATAGAGGATAGGATAGGATAGTGGATAGGACAGGATAGAGCAGACGATAGAGGATAGGATAGGGTAGAGGATATGATAGAGAATAGGATAGGATAGAGGATCGGATAGGATAGGATAGAGGATAGGATAGGATAGAGGATAGGATAGGATAGAGGATTGGATAGGATAGACGATAGGATAAGATAGAGGATAGGATAGAGGATAGGATGGGATAGAGTATAGGATAGGATAGAGGATAGGATAGGATTGAGGATAGGATAGGATAGGGGATTGGATAGGATAGAGGATAGGATAGGATAGAGGATAGGATAGGATAGAGGATAGGTTAGGATAGAGGATAGGATAGGATAGAGGATAGGTTAGGATAGAGGATAGGATATAGGATTGGATAGGGTAGAGGATCGAATAGGATAGAGGATAGGATAGGATAGAGGATAGGATAGGATAGAGGATAGGATAGGATAGAGGATAGGATAGGATAGAGGATAGGATAGGATAGAGGATAGGATAGGATAGAGGATAGGATAGGATAGAGGATAGTATAGGATAGAGGATAGGAGACGATGGAGGATAGGAGACGATGGAGGATAGGATAGGATAGAGGATAGGATAGGATAGAGGATAGGATAGGATAGAGGATAGGATAGGATAGAGGATAGGATAGGATAGAGGATAGGATAGGATAGAGGATAGGATAGGATAGAGGATAGGATAGGATAGAGGAATGGATAGGATAGAGGATAGGATAAGATAGAGGATAGGATAGGGGATTGGATAGGATAGAGGATAGGAGACGATGGAGGTTAGAATAGGATAGAGGATAGGATAGGATAGAGGATTGGATAGGATAGAGGATAGGATAGGATAGAGGATAGGATAGGATAGAGGATTCGACATAGGATTGGATAGGATAGACGATAGGTTAGGATAGAGGATAGAATAGGATAGATAATAGGATAGAGGATAGGATACAGAATAGGATAGAGGATACGATAGAGGATAGGATAGGATAGAGGATAGGATAGGGGATAGGATAGGATAGAGGATAGGATAGGGTAGAGGATAGGATAGGATAGAGTATAGGATAGGATAGAGGATTGGATAGGATAGAGGATAGGATAAGATAGAGGATAGGATAGGATAGAGGATAGGAAGGGATAGAGGATAGGATAGGATAGTGGATAGGACAGGATAGAGCAGACGATAGAGGATAGGATAGGGTAGAGGATATGATAGAGAATAGGATAGGATAGAGGATCGGATAGGATAGGATAGAGGATAGGATAGAATAGAGGATAGGATAGGATAGAGGATTGGATAGGATAGACGATAGGATAAGATAGAGGATAGGATAGAGGATAGGATGGGATAGAGTATAGGATAGGATAGAGGATAGGATAGGATTGAGGATAGGATAGGATAGGGGATTGGATAGGATAGAGGATAGGATAGGATAGAGGATAGGATAGGATAGAGGATAGGTTAGGATAGAGGATAGGATAGGATAGAGGATAGGTTAGGATAGAGGATAGGATAGGATAGAGGATAGGTTAGGATAGAGGATAGGATAGGATAGAGGATAGGATATAGGATTGGATAGGGTAGAGGATCGGATAGGATAGAAGATTTGATATTATAGAGGATAGGATAGGATAGAGGATAGGATAGGGGATAGGATAGGATAGAGAATAGGACAGGATAGAGGATTGGATAGGGGATTGGATAGGATAGACGATAGGATAGGATAGAGGATAGGATAGGATAGAGGATAGGATAGGATAGAGGATAGGATAGGATAGAGGATAGGATAGGATAGAGGATAGGATAGGATAGAGGATAGGATAGGATAGAGGATAGGATAGGATAGAGGATAGGATAGGATAGAGGATAGGATAGGATAGAGGATAGGATATAGGATTGGATAGGGTAGAGGATCGAATAGGATAGAGGATAGGATAGGGGATAGGACATAGGATTGTATAGGATAGACCATAGGATAGGATAGAGGATAGAATAGGATAGAGGATAGGATAGAGGATAGGATAGGATAGAGGATAGGATAGGATAGAGGATAGGATAGGATAGAGGATAGGATAGGATAGAGGATAGGATAGGATAGAGGATAGGATAGGATAGAGGATAGGATAGGATAGAGGATAGGATAGGATAGAGGATAGGATAGGATAGAGGATAGGATAGGATAGAGGATAGGATAGGATAGAGGATAGGATAGGATAGAGGATAGGATAGGATAGAGGATAGGATAGGATAGAGGATAGGATAGGATAGAGGATAGGATAGGATAGAAGATAGGACATAGGATTGGATAGGACATAGGATTGGATAGGATAGACGATAGGATAGGGTAGAGGATAGAATAGGATAGAGGATAGGATAGAGGATAGGATAAGTTAGAGGATAGGATAGGATAGAGGATAGGATAGGATAGAGTATAGGATAGGATAGATAATAGGATAGAGGATAGGATAGAGGATAGGATAGAGGATAGGATAGAGTATAGGATAGGATAGAGGATAGGATAGGATAGAGGATAGTATAGGGTAGATGATAGGATAGGATAGGATAGAGGATACGAGAGGATAGAGAGTAGGATACGATAGAGGATAGGATAGGGGATTGGATAGGATAGAGGATAGGATAGGATAGAGGATAGGATAGGTTAGAGGATAGGATAGGATAGAGGATAGGATAGGGTAGAGGATAGGATAGGATAGAGGATAGGATAGGATAGAGGATAGGATAGGATAGAGGATAGGATAGGATAGAGGATAGGATAGGATAGAGGATAGGATAGGATAGAGGATAGGATAGGATAGAGGATAGGATAGGATAGAGGATAGGATAGGATAGAGGATAGGACATAGGATTGTATAGGATAGACGATAGGATAGGATAGAGGATAGAATAGGATAGAGGATAGGATAGAGGATAGGATAGGATAGAGGATAGGATAGGATAGAGGATAGGATAGGATAGAGGATAGGATAGGATAGAGGATAGGATAGGATAGAGGATAGGATAGGATAGAGGATAGGATAGGATAGAGGATAGGATAGGATAGAGGATAGAGGATAGGATAGGATAGTGGATAGGATAGGATAGAGGATAGGATAGGATAGAGGATAGGATAGGATAGAGGATAGGATAGGATAGAGGATAGGATAGGATAGAGGATAGGATAGGATAGAGGATAGGATAGGATAGAGGATAGGATAGGATAGAGGATAGGATAGGATAGAGGATAGGATAGGATAGAGGATAGGATAGGATAGAGGATAGGATATAGGATTGGATAGGGTAGAGGATCGGATAGGATAGAGGATTGGATAGGATAGAGGATAGGATAGGATAGAGGATAGGATAGGATAGAGGATAGGATAGGATAGAGGATAGGGTAGGATTGAGGATAGGATAGGATAGAGGATAGGATAGGATAGAGGATAGGATAGGATAGAGGATAGAACATAGGATTGTATAGGATAGACGATAGGATAGGATAGAGGATAGAATAGGATAGAGGATAGGATAGAGGATAGGATAGGATAGAGGATAGGATAGGATAGAGGATAGTATAGGGTAGATGATAGGATAGGATAGGATAGAGGATACGAGAGGATAGAGAGTAGGATACGATAGAGGATAGGATAGGGGATTGGATAGGATAGAGGATAGGATAGGATAGAGGATAGGATAGGTTAGAGGATAGGATAGGATAGAGGATAGGATAGGGTAGAGGATAGGATAGGATAGAGGATAGGATAGGATAGAGGATAGGATAGGATAGAGGATAGGATAGGATAGAGGATAGGATAGGATAGAGGATAGGATAGGATAGAGGATAGGATAGGATAGAGGATAGGATAGGATAGAGGATAGGATAGGATAGAGGATAGGATAGGATAGAGGATAGGATAGAGGATAGGATAGGATAGAGGATAGGATAGGATAGAGGATAGGATAGGATAGAGGATAGGATAGGATAGAGGATAGGATAGGATAGAGGATAGGATAGGATAGAGGATATAATAGGATAGAGGATAGGATAGGATAGAGGATAGGATAGGATAGAGGATAGGATAGGATAGAGGATAGGATAGGATAGAGGATAGGATAGGATAGAGGATAGGATAGGATAGAGGATAGGACATAGGATTGGATAGGACATAGGATTGGATAGGATAGACGATAGGATAGGGTAGAGGATAGAATAGGATAGAGGATAGGATAGAGGATAGGATAAGTTAGAGGATAGGATAGGATAGAGGATAGGATAGGATAGAGTATAGGATAGGATAGATAATAGGATAGAGGATAGGATAGAGGATAGGATAGAGGATAGGATAGAGTATAGGATAGGATAGAGGATAGGATAGGATAGAGGATAGTATAGGGTAGATGATAGGATAGGATAGGATAGAGGATACGAGAGGATAGAGAGTAGGATACGATAGAGGATAGGATAGGGGATTGGATAGGATAGAGGATAGGATAGGATAGAGGATAGGGTAGGTTAGAGGATAGGATAGGATAGAGGATAGGATAGGGTAGAGGATAGGATAGGATAGAGGATAGGATATGATAGAGGATAGGATAGGATAGAGGATAGGATAGGATAGAGGATAGGATAGGATAGAGGATAGGATAGGATAGAGGATAGGATAGGATAGAGGATAGGATAGGATAGAGGATAGGACATAGGATTGTATAGGATAGACGATAGGATAGGATAGAGGATAGAATAGGATAGAGGATAGGATAGAGGATAGGATAGGATAGAGGATAGGATAGGATAGAGGATAGGATAGGATAGAGGATAGGATAGGATAGAGGATAGGATAGGATAGAGGATAGAGGATAGAGGATAGGATAGGATAGAGGATAGGATAGGATAGAGGATAGGATAGGATAGAGGGTAGGATAGGATAGAGGATAGGATAGGATAGAGGATAGGATAGGATAGAGGATAGGATAGGATAGAGGATAGGATAGGATAGAGGATAGGATAGGATAGAGGATAGGATAGGATAGAGGATAGGATAGGATAGAGGATAGGATAGGGTAGAGGATCGGATAGGATAGAGGATTGGATAGGATAGAGGATAGGATAGGATAGAGGATAGGATAGGATAGAGGATAGGATAGGATAGAGGATAGGATAGGATAGAGGATAGGATAGGATAGAGGATAGGACATAGGATTGTATAGGATAGACGATAGGATAGGATAGAGGATAGGATAGGATAGAGGATAGGATAGGATAGAGGATAGGATAGGATAGAGGATAGGATAGGATAGAGGATAGGATAGGATAGAGGATTGAATAGGATAGAGGATAGGATAAGATAGAGGATAGGATAGGATACAGGATAGGAAAGGATAGAGGATAGGATAGGATAGTGGATAGGATAGGATAGAGCAGACGATAGAGGATAGGATAGGATAGAGGATATGATAGAGAATAGGATAGGATAGAGGATCGGATAGGATAGAATAGAGGATCGGATATGATAGGATAGAGGATCGGATAGGATAGGATAGAGGATAGGATAGGATAGAGGATTGGATAGGATAGACGATAGGATAGGATAGAGGATAGGAAAGGATAGCGGATAGGATAGGATAGAGGATAGGATAGGATAGAGGATAGGATAGGATAGAGGATAGGATAGGATAGACGATAGGATAGGATAGAGGATAGGATAGGATAGAGGATAGGATAGGGGATTGGATAGAATAGAGGATAGGATAGGATAGAGGATAGGATAGGATAGAGGATAGGAGAGGATAGAGGATAGGATAGGATAGGATAGAGGATAGGATAGGATAGACGATAGGATAGGATAGAGGATAGCATAGGATAGAGGATAGGATAGGATAGAGGATAGGATAGGATAGAGGATAGGATATAGGATTGGATAGGGTTGAGGATCGGATAGGATAGAGGATTGGATATTATAGAGGATAGGATAGGATAGAGGATAGGATAGGCGATAGGATAGGATAGAGAATAGGATAGGATAGAGGATTGGACAGGGGATTGGATAGGATAGAGGATAGGAGACGATGGAGGTTAGAATAGGATAGAGGATAGGATAGGATAGAGGATTGGATAGGATAGAGGATAGGATAGGATAGAGGATAGGATAGGATAGAGGATTCGACATAGGATTGGATAGGATAGACGATAGGTTAGGATAGAGGATAGAATAGGATAGATAATAGGATAGAGGATAGGATACAGAATAGGATAGAGGATAGGATAGAGGATAGGATAGGATAGAGGATAGGATAGGGGATAGGATAGGATAGAGGATAGGATAGGGTAGAGGATAGGATAGGATAGAGTATAGGATAGGATAGAGGATTGGATAGGATAGAGGATAGGATAAGATAGAGGATAGGATAGGATAGAGGATAGGAAGGGATAGAGGATAGGATAGGATAGTGGATAGGACAGGATAGAGCAGACGATAGAGGATAGGATAGGGTAGAGGATATGATAGAGAATAGGATAGGATAGAGGATCGGATAGGATAGGATAGAGGATAGGATAGGATAGAGGATAGGATAGGATAGAGGATTGGATAGGATAGACGATAGGATAAGATAGAGGATAGGATAGAGGATAGGATGGGATAGAGTATAGGATAGGATAGAGGATAGGATAGGATTGAGGATAGGATAGGATAGGGGATTGGATAGGATAGAGGATAGGATAGGATAGAGGATAGGATAGGATAGAGAATAGGTTAGGATAGAGGATAGGATAGGATAGAGGATAGGTTAGGATAGAGGATAGGATAGGATAGAGGATAGGATATAGGATTGGATAGGGTAGAGGATCGGATAGGATAGAAGATTTGATATTATAGAGGATAGGATATTATAGAGGATAGGATAGGGGATAGGATAGGATAGAGAATAGGACAGGATAGAGGATTGGATAGGGGATTGGATAGGATAGACGATAGGATAGGATAGAGGATAGGATAGGATAGAGGATAGGATATAGGATTGGATAGGGTAGAGGATCGAATAGGATAGAGGATAGGATAGGGGATAGGACATAGGATTGTATAGGATAGACGATAGGATAGGATAGAGGATAGAATAGGATAGAGGATAGGATAGAGGATAGGATAGGATAGAGGATAGGATAGGATAGAGGATAGGATAGGATAGAGGATAGGATAGGATAGAGGATAGGATAGGATAGAGGATAGGATAGGATAGAGGATAGGATAGGATAGAGGATAGGATAGGATAGAGGATAGGATAGGATAGAGGATAGGATAGGATAGAGGATAGGATAGGATAGAGGATAGGATAGGATAGAGGATAGGATATAGGATTGGATAGGGTAGAGGATCGAATAGGATAGAGGATAGGATAGGGGATAGGACATAGGATTGTATAGGATAGACGATAGGATAGGATAGAGGATAGAATAGGATAGAGGATAGGATAGAGGATAGGATAGGATAGAGGATAGGATAGGATAGAGGATAGGATAGGATAGAGGATAGGATAGGATAGAGGATAGGATAGGATAGAGGATAGGATAGGATAGAGGATAGGATAGGATAGAGGATAGGATAGGATAGAGGATAGGATAGGATAGAGGATAGGATAGGATAGAGGATAGGATAGGATAGAGGATAGGATAGGATAGAGGATAGGATAGGATAGAGGATAGGATAGGATAGAGGATAGGATAGGATAGAGGATAGGACATAGGATTGGATAGGACATAGGATTGGATAGGATAGACGATAGGATAGGGTAGAGGATAGAATAGGATAGAGGATAGGATAGAGGATAGGATAAGTTAGAGGATAGGATAGGATAAAGGATAGGATAGGATAGAGTATAGGATAGGATAGATAATAGGATAGAGGATAGGATAGAGGATAGGATAGAGGATAGGATAGAGTATAGGATAGGATAGAGGATAGGATAGGATAGAGGATAGTATAGGGTAGATGATAGGATAGGATAGGATAGAGGATACGAGAGGATAGAGAGTAGGATACGATAGAGGATAGGATTGGGGATTGGATAGGATAGAGGATAGGATAGGATAGAGGATAGGATAGGTTAGAGGATAGGATAGGATAGAGGATAGGATAGGGTAGAGGATAGGATAGGATAGAGGATAGGATAGGATAGAGGATAGGATAGGATAGAGGATAGGATAGGATAGAGGATAGGATAGGATAGAGGATAGGACATAGGATTGGATAGGACATAGGATTGGATAGGATAGACGATAGGATAGGGTAGAGGATAGAATAGGATAGAGGATAGGATAGAGGATAGGATAAGTTAGAGGATAGGATAGGATAGAGGATAGGATAGGATAGAGTATAGGGTAGGATAGATAATAGGATAGAGGATAGGATAGAGGATAGGATAGAGGATAGGATAGAGTATAGGATAGGATAGAGGATAGGATAGGATAGAGGATAGTATAGGGTAGATGATAGGATAGGATAGGATAGAGGATACGAGAGGATAGAGAGTAGGATACGATAGAGGATAGGATTGGGGATTGGATAGGATAGAGGATAGGATAGGATAGAGGATAGGATAGGTTAGAGGATAGGATAGGATAGAGGATAGGATAGGGTAGAGGATAGGATAGGATAGAGGATAGGATAGGATAGAGGATAGGATAGGATAGAGGATAGGATAGGATAGAGGATAGGATAGGATAGAGGATAGGATAGGATAGAGGATAGGATAGGATAGAGGATAGGATAGGATAGAGGATAGGACATAGGATTGTATAGGATAGACGATAGGATAGGATAGAGGATAGAATAGGATAGAGGATAGGATAGAGGATAGGATAGGATAGAGGATAGGATAGGATAGAGGATAGGATAGGATAGAGGATAGGATAGGATAGAGGATAGGATAGGATAGAGGATAGGATAGGATAGAGGATAGGATAGGATAGAGGATAGGATAGGATAGAGGATAGGATAGGATAGAGGATAGGATAGGATAGAGGATAGGATAGGATAGAGGATAGGATAGGATAGAGGATAGGATAGGATAGAGGATAGGATAGGATAGAGGATAGGATAGGATAGAGGATAGGATAGGATAGAGGATAGGATAGGATAGAGGATAGGATAGGATAGAGGATAGGATAGGACAGAGGATAGGATAGGATAGAGGATAGGATAGGATAGAGGATAGGATATAGGATTGGATAGGGTAGAGGATCGGATAGGATAGAGGATTGGATAGGATAGAGGATAGGATAGGATAGAGGATAGGATAGGATAGAGGATAGGATAGGATAGAGGATAGGGTAGGATTGAGGATAGGATAGGATAGAGGATAGGATAGGATAGAGGATAGGATAGGATAGAGGATAGAACATAGGATTGTATAGGATAGACGATAGGATAGGATAGAGGATAGAATAGGATAGAGGATAGGATAGAGGATAGGATAGGATAGAGGATAGGATAGGATAGAGGATAGTATAGGGTAGATGATAGGATAGGATAGGATTGAGGATACGAGAGGATAGAGAGTAGGATACGATAGAGGATAGGATAGGGGATTGGATAGGATAGAGGATAGGATAGGATAGAGGATAGGATAGGTTAGAGGATAGGATAGGATAGAGGATAGGATAGGGTAGAGGATAGGATAGGATAGAGGATAGGATAGGATAGAGGATAGGATAGGATAGAGGATAGGATAGGGTAGAGGATAGGATAGGATAGAGGATAGGATAGGATAGAGGATAGGATAGGATAGAGGATAGGACATAGGATTGTATAGGATAGACGATAGGATAGGATAGAGGATAGAATAGGATAGAGGATAGGATAGAGGATAGGATAGGATAGAGGATAGGATAGGATAGAGGATAGGATAGGATAGAGGATAGGATAGGATAGAGGATAGGATAGGATAGAGGATAGGATAGGATAGAGGATAGGATAGGATAGAGGATAGGATAGGATAGAGGATAGGATAGGATAGAGGATAGGATAGGATAGAGGATAGGATAGGATAGAGGATAGGATAGGATAGAGGATAGGATAGGATAGAGGATAGGATAGGATAGAGGATAGGATAGGATAGAGGATAGGATAGGATAGAGGATAGGATAGGATAGATGATAGGATAGGATAGAGGATAGGATAGGATAGAGGATAGGATAGGATAGAGGATAGGATAGGATAGAGGATAGGATAGGATAGAGGATAGGATAGGATAGAGGATAGGATAGGATAGAGGATAGGATAGGATAGAGGATAGGATATAGGATTGGATAGGGTAGAGGATCGGATAGGATAGAGGATTGGATAGGATAGAGGATAGGATAGGATAGAGGATAGGATAGGATAGAGGATAGGATAGGATAGAGGATAGGATAGGATAGAGGATAGGATAGGATAGAGGATAGGATAGGATAGAGGATAGGATAGGATAGAGGATAGGATAGGATAGAGGATAGGATAGGATAGAGGATAGGATAGGATAGAGGATAGGATAGGATAGAGGATAGGATAGGATAGAGGATTGGATAGGATAGAGGATAGGATAGGATAGAGGATAGGATAGGATAGAGGATAGGACATAGGATTGTATAGGATAGACGATAGGATAGGATAGAGGATAGAATAGGATAGAGGATAGGATAGAGGATAGGATAGGATAGAGGATAGGATAGGATAGAGGATAGGATAGGATAGAGGATAGGATAGGATAGAGGATAGGATAGGATAGAGGATAGGATAGGATAGAGGATAGGATAGGATAGAGGATAGGATAGGATAGAGGATAGGATAGGATAGAGGATAGGATAGGATAGAGGATAGGATAGGATAGAGGATAGGATAGGATAGAGGATAGGATAGGATAGAGGATAGGATAGGATAGAGGATAGGATAGGATAGAGGATAGGATAGGATAGAGGATAGGATAGGATAGAGGATAGCATAGGATAGAGGATAGGATAGGATAGAGGATAGGATAGGATAGAGGATAGGATAGGATAGAGGATAGGATAGGATAGAGGATAGGATAGGATAGAGGATAGGATAGGATAGAGGATAGGATAGGATAGAGGATAGGATAGGATAGAGGATAGGATAGGATAGAGGATAGGATAGGATAGAGGATAGGATAGGATAGAGGATAGGATAGGATAGAGGATAGGATAGGATAGAGGATAGGATAGGATAGAGGATAGGATAGGATAGAGGATAGGATAGGATAGAGGATAGGATAGGATAGAGGATAGGATAGGATAGGATAGAGGATAGGATAGGAT
This sequence comes from Halictus rubicundus, assembly GCF_050948215.1. Lineage (NCBI taxonomy): Eukaryota > Metazoa > Arthropoda > Insecta > Hymenoptera > Halictidae > Halictus > Halictus rubicundus. The sequence goes on from NW_027488609.1 coordinate 1,010,968, forward strand.
AGAGGATAGGATAGGATAGAGGATAGGATAGGATAGAGGATAGGATAGGATAGGATAGAGGATAGGATAGGATAGAGGATAGGATAGGATAGAGGATAGGATAGGATAGAGGATAGGATAGGATAGAGGATAGGATAGGATAGAGGATAGGATAGGATAGAGGATAGGATAGGATAGAGGATAGGATAGGATAGAGGATAGGATAGGATAGAGGATAGGATAGGATAGAGGATAGGATAGGATAGAGGATAGGATAGGATAGAGGATAGGATAGGATAGAGGATAGGATAGGATAGAGGATAGGATAGGATAGAGGATAGGATAGGATAGAGGATAGGAAAGGATAGCGGATAGGATAGGATAGAGGATAGGATAGGATAGAGGATAGGATAGGATAGAGGATAGGATAGGATAGACGATAGGATAGGATAGAGGATAGGATAGGATAGAGGATAGGATAGGGGATTGGATAGAATAGAGGATAGGATAGGATAGAGGATAGGATAGGATAGAGGATAGGAGAGGATAGAGGATAGGATAGGATAGGATAGAGGATAGGATAGGATAGACGATAGGATAGGATAGAGGATAGCATAGGATAGAGGATAGGATAGGATAGAGGATAGGATAGGATAGAGGATAGGATATAGGATTGGATAGGGTTGAGGATCGGATAGGATAGAGGATTGGATATTATAGAGGATAGGATAGGATAGAGGATAGGATAGGCGATAGGATAGGATAGAGAATAGGATAGGATAGAGGATTGGACAGGGGATTGGATAGGATAGAGGATAGGAGACGATGGAGGTTAGAATAGGATAGAGGATAGGATAGGATAGAGGATTGGATAGGATAGAGGATAGGATAGGATAGAGGATAGGATAGGATAGAGGATTCGACATAGGATTGGATAGGATAGACGATAGGTTAGGATAGAGGATAGAATAGGATAGATAATAGGATAGAGGATAGGATACAGAATAGGATAGAGGATAGGATAGAGGATAGGATAGGATAGAGGATAGGATAGGGGATAGGATAGGATAGAGGATAGGATAGGGTAGAGGATAGGATAGGATAGAGTATAGGATAGGATAGAGGATTGGATAGGATAGAGGATAGGATAAGATAGAGGATAGGATAGGATAGAGGATAGGAAGGGATAGAGGATAGGATAGGATAGTGGATAGGACAGGATAGAGCAGACGATAGAGGATAGGATAGGGTAGAGGATATGATAGAGAATAGGATAGGATAGAGGATCGGATAGGATAGGATAGAGGATAGGATAGGATAGAGGATAGGATAGGATAGAGGATTGGATAGGATAGACGATAGGATAAGATAGAGGATAGGATAGAGGATAGGATGGGATAGAGTATAGGATAGGATAGAGGATAGGATAGGATTGAGGATAGGGGATTGGATAGGATAGAGGATAGGATAGGATAGAGGATAGGATAGGATAGAGGATAGGTTAGGATAGAGGATAGGATAGGATAGAGGATAGGTTAGGATAGAGGATAGGATAGGATAGAGGATAGGATATAGGATTGGATAGGGTAGAGGATCGGATAGGATAGAAGATTTGATATTATAGAGGATAGGATATTATAGAGGATAGGATAGGGGATAGGATAGGATAGAGAATAGGACAGGATAGAGGATTGGATAGGGGATTGGATAGGATAGACGATAGGATAGGATAGAGGATAGGATAGGATAGAGGATAGGATAGGATAGAGGATAGGATAGGATAGAGGATAGGATAGGATAGAGGATAGGATAGGATAGAGGATAGGATAGGATAGAGGATAGGATAGGATAGAGGATAGGATAGGATAGAGGATAGGATAGGATAGAGGATAGGATAGGATAGAGGATAGGATAGGATAGAGGATAGGATAGGATAGAGGATAGGATAGGATAGAGGATAGGATAGGATAGAGGATAGGATAGGATAGAGGATAGGATAGGATAGATGATAGGATAGGATAGAGGATAGGATAGGATAGAGGATAGGATAGGATAGAGGATAGGATAGGATAGAGGATAGGATAGGATAGAGGATAGGATAGGATAGAGGATAGGATAGGATAGAGGATAGGATAGGATAGAGGATAGGATAGGATAGAGGATAGGATAGGATAGAGGATAGGATAGGATAGAGGATAGGATAGGATAGAGGATAGGATAGGATAGAGGATAGGATAGGATAGAGGATAGGATAGGATAGAGGATAGGATAGGATAGAGGATAGGATAGGATAGAGGATAGGATAGGATAGAGGATAGGATAGGATAGAGGATAGGATAGGATAGAGGATAGGATAGGATAGAGGATAGGACATAGGATTGTATAGGATAGACGATAGGATAGGATAGAGGATAGAATAGGATAGAGGATAGGATAGAGGATAGGATAGGATAGAGGATAGGATAGGATAGAGGATAGGATAGGATAGAGGATAGGATAGGATAGAGGATAGGATAGGATAGAGGATAGGATAGGATAGAGGATAGGATAGGATAGAGGATAGGATAGGATAGAGGATAGGATAGGATAGAGGATAGGATAAGATAGAGGATAGGATAGGATAGAGGATAGGAAGGGATAGAGGATAGGATAGGATAGTGGATAGGACAGGATAGAGCAGACGATAGAGGATAGGATAGGGTAGAGGATATGATAGAGAATAGGATAGGATAGAGGATCGGATAGGATAGGATAGAGGATAGGATAGGATAGAGGATAGGATAGGATAGAGGATTGGATAGGATAGACGATAGGATAAGATAGAGGATAGGATAGAGGATAGGATGGGATAGAGTATAGGATAGGATAGAGGATAGGATAGGATTGAGGATAGGATAGGATAGGGGATTGGATAGGATAGAGGATAGGATAGGATAGAGGATAGGATAGGATAGAGGATAGGTTAGGATAGAGGATAGGATAGGATAGAGGATAGGTTAGGATAGAGGATAGGATAGGATAGAGGATAGGATATAGGATTGGATAGGGTAGAGGATCGGATAGGATAGAAGATTTGATATTATAGAGGATAGGATATTATAGAGGATAGGATAGGGGATAGGATAGGATAGAGAATAGGACAGGATAGAGGATTGGATAGGGGATTGGATAGGATAGACGATAGGATAGGATAGAGGATAGGATAGGATAGAGGATAGGATAGGATAGAGGATAGGATAGGATAGAGGATAGGATAGGATAGAGGATAGGATAGGATAGAGGATAGGATAGGATAGAGGATAGGATAGGATAGAGGATAGGATAGGATAGAGGATAGGATAGGATAGAGGATAGGATAGGATAGAGGATAGGATAGGATAGAGGATAGGATAGGATAGAGGATAGGATAGGATAGAGGATAGGATAGGATAGAGGATAGGATAGGATAGAGGATAGGATAGGATAGAGGATAGGATAGGATAGATGATAGGATAGGATAGAGGATAGGATAGGATAGAGGATAGGATAGGATAGAGGATAGGATAGGATAGAGGATAGGATAGGATAGAGGATAGGATAGGATAGAGGATAGGATAGGATAGAGGATAGGATAGGATAGAGGATAGGATATAGGATTGGATAGGGTAGAGGATCGGATAGGATAGAGGATTGGATAGGATAGAGGATAGGATAGGATAGAGGATAGGATAGGATAGAGGATAGGATAGGATAGAGGATAGGATAGGATAGAGGATAGGATAGGATAGAGGATAGGATAGGATAGAGGATAGGATAGGATAGAGGATAGGATAGGATAGAGGATAGGATAGGATAGAGGATAGGATAGGATAGAGGATAGGATAGGATAGAGGATAGGATAGGATAGAGGATAGGATAGGATAGAGGATAGGATAGGATAGAGGATAGGATAGGATAGAGGATAGGATAGGATAGAGGATAGGATAGAATAGAGGATAGGATAGGATAGAGGATAGGATAGGATAGAGGATAGGATAGGATAGAGGATAGGATAGGATAGAGGATAGGATAGGATAGAGGATAGGATAGGATAGAGGATAGGATAAGATAGAGGATAGGATAGGATAGAGGATAGGAAGGGATAGAGGATAGGATAGGATAGTGGATAGGACAGGATAGAGCAGACGATAGAGGATAGGATAGGGTAGAGGATATGATAGAGAATAGGATAGGATAGAGGATCGGATAGGATAGGATAGAGGATAGGATAGGATAGAGGATAGGATAGGATAGAGGATTGGATAGGATAGACGATAGGATAAGATAGAGGATAGGATAGAGGATAGGATGGGATAGAGTATAGGATAGGATAGAGGATAGGATAGGATTGAGGATAGGATAGGATAGGGGATTGGATAGGATAGAGGATAGGATAGGATAGAGGATAGGATAGGATAGAGGATAGGTTAGGATAGAGGATAGGATAGGATAGAGGATAGGTTAGGATAGAGGATAGGATAGGATAGAGGATAGGATATAGGATTGGATAGGGTAGAGGATCGGATAGGATAGAAGATTTGATATTATAGAGGATAGGATATTATAGAGGATAGGATAGGGGATAGGATAGGATAGACAATAGGACAGGATAGAGGATTGGATAGGGGATTGGATAGGATAGACGATAGGATAGGATAGAGGATAGGATAGGATAGAGGATAGGATAGGATAGAGGATAGGATAGGATAGAGGATAGGATAGGATAGAGGATAGGATAGGATAGAGGGATAGGATAGGATAGAGGATAGGATAGGATAGAGGATAGGATAGGATAGAGGATAGGATAGGATAGAGGATAGGATAGGATAGAGGATAGGATAGGATAGAGGATAGGATAGGATAGAGGATAGGATAGGATAGAGGATAGGATAGGATAGAGGATAGGATAGGATAGAGGATAGGATAGGATAGAGGATAGGATAGGATAGATGATAGGATAGGATAGAGGATAGGATAGGATAGAGGATAGGATAGGATAGAGGATAGGATAGGATAGAGGATAGGATAGGATAGAGGATAGGATAGGATAGAGGATAGGATAGGATAGAGGATAGGATAGGATAGAGGATAGGATATAGGATTGGATAGGGTAGAGGATCGGATAGGATAGAGGATTGGATAGGATAGAGGATAGGATAGGATAGAGGATAGGATAGGATAGAGGATAGGATAGGATAGAGGATAGGATAGGATAGAGGATAGGATAGGATAGAGGATAGGATAGGATAGAGGATAGGATAGGATAGAGGATAGGATAGGATAGAGGATAGGATAGGATAGAGGATAGGATAGGATAGAGGATAGGATAGGATAGAGGATAGGATAGGATAGAGGATAGGATAGGACTAGAGGATAGGATAGGATAGAGGATAGGATAGGATAGAGGATAGGATAGGATAGAGGATAGGATAGGATAGAGGATAGGATAGGATAGAGGATAGGATAGGATAGAGGATAGGATAGGATAGAGGATAGGATAGGATAGAGGATAGGATAGGAAGAGGATAGGATAGGATAGAGGATAGGATAGGATAGAGGATAGGATAGGATAGAGGATAGGATAGGATAGAGGATAGGATAGGATAGAGGATAGGATAGGATAGAGGATAGGACATAGGATTGTATAGGATAGACGATAGGATAGGATAGAGGATAGAATAGGATAGAGGATAGGATAGAGGATAGGATAGGATAGAGGATAGGATAGGATAGAGGATAGGATAGGATAGAGGATAGGATAGGATAGAGGATAGGATAGGATAGAGGATAGGATAGGATAGAGGATAGGATAGGATAGAGGATAGGATAGGATAGAGGATAGGATAGGATAGAGGATAGGATAGGATAGAGGATAGGATAGGATAGAGGATAGGATAGGATAGAGGATAGGATAGGATAGAGGATAGGATAGGATAGAGGATAGCATAGGATAGAGGATAGGATAGGATAGAGGATAGGATAGGATAGAGGATAGGATAGGATAGAGGATAGGATAGGATAGAGGATAGGATAGGATAGAGGATAGGATAGGATAGAGGATAGGATAGGATAGAGGATAGGATAGGATAGAGGATAGGATAGGATAGAGGATAGGATAGGATAGAGGATAGGATAGGATAGAGGATAGGATAGGATAGAGGATAGGATAGGATAGAGGATAGGATAGGATAGAGGATAGGATAGGATAGAGGATAGGATAGGATAGAGGATAGGATAGGATAGAGGATAGGATAGGATAGAGGATAGGATAGGATAGAGGATAGGATAGGATAGGATAGAGGATAGGATAGGATAGAGGATAGGATAGGATAGAGGATAGGATAGGATAGAGGATAGGATAGGATAGAGGATAGGATAGGATAGGATAGAGGATAGGATAGGATAGAGGATAGGATAGGATAGAGGATAGGATAGGATAGAGGATAGGATAGGATAGAGGATAGGATAGGATAGAGGATAGGATAGGATAGAGGATAGGATAGGATAGAGGATAGGATAGGATAGAGGATAGGATAGGATAGAGGATAGGATAGGATAGAGGATAGGATAGGATAGAGGATAGGATAGGATAGAGGATAGGATAGGATAGAGGATAGGATAGGATAGAGGATAGGATAGGATAGAGGATAGGATAGGATAGAGGATAGGATAGGATAGAGGATAGGATAGGATAGAGGATAGGATAGGATAGAGGATAGGATAGGATAGAGGATAGGATAGGATAGAGGATAGGATAGGATAGAGGATAGGATAGGATAGAGGATAGGATAGGATAGAGGATAGGATAGGATAGAGGATAGGATAGGATAGAGGATAGGATAGGATAGAGGATAGGATAGGATAGAGGATAGGATAGGATAGAGGATAGGATAGGATAGAGGATAGGATAGGATAGAGGATAGGATAGGATAGAGGATAGGATAGGATAGAGGATAGGACATAGGATTGTATAGGATAGACGATAGGATAGGATAGAGGATAGAATAGGATAGAGGATAGGATAGAGGATAGGATAGGATAGAGGATAGGATAGGATAGAGGATAGGATAGGATAGAGGATAGGATAGGATAGAGGATAGGATAGGATAGAGGATAGGATAGGATAGAGGATAGGATAGGATAGAGGATAGGATAGGATAGAGGATAGGATAGGATAGAGGATAGGATAGGATAGAGGATAGGATAGGATAGAGGATAGGATAGGATAGAGGATAGGATAGGATAGAGGATAGCATAGGATAGAGGATAGGATAGGATAGAGGATAGGATAGGATAGAGGATAGGATAGGATAGAGGATAGGATAGGATAGAGGATAGGATAGGATAGAGGATAGGATAGGATAGAGGATAGGATAGGATAGAGGATAGGATAGGATAGAGGATAGGATAGGATAGAGGATAGGATAGGATAGAGGATAGGATAGGATAGAGGATAGGATAGGATAGTGGATAGGACATAGGATTGTATAGGATAGACGATAGGATAGGATAGAGGATAGAATAGGATAGAGGATAGGATAGAGGATAGGATAGGATAGAGGATAGGATAGGATAGAGGATAGAATAGGATAGAGGATAGGATAGAGGATAGGATAGGATAGAGGATAGGATAGGATAGAGGATAGGATAGGATAGAGGATAGGATAGGATAGAGGATAGGATAGGATAGAGGATAGGATAGGATAGAGGATAGGATAGGATAGAGGATAGGATAGGATAGAGGATAGGATAGGATAGAGGATAGGATAGGATAGAGGATAGGATAGGATAGAGGATAGGATAGGATAGAGGATAGGATAGGATAGAGGATAGGATAGGATAGAGGATAGGATAGGATAGAGGATAGGATAGGATAGAGGATAGGATAGGATAGAGGATAGGATAGGATAGAGGATAGGATAGGATAGAGGATAGGATAGGATAGAGGATAGGATAGGATAGAGGATAGGATAGGATAGAGGATAGGATATAGGATTGGATAGGGTAGAGGATCGGATAGGATAGAGGATTGGATAGGATAGAGGATAGGATAGGATAGAGGATAGGATAGGATAGAGGATAGGATAGGATAGAGGATAGGATAGGATAGAGGATAGGATAGGATAGAGGATAGGATAGGATAGAGGATAGGATAGGATAGAGGATAGGATAGGATAGAGGATAGGATAGGATAGAGGATAGGATAGGATAGAGGATAGGATAGGATAGAGGATAGGATAGGATAGAGGATAGGATAGGATAGAGGATAGGATAGGATAGAGGATAGGATAGGATAGAGGATAGGATAGGATAGAGGATAGGATAGGATAGAGGATAGGATAGCATAGAGGATAGGATAGGATAGAGGATAGGATAGGATAGAGGATAGGATAGGATAGAGGATAGGATAGGATAGAGGATAGGATAGGATAGAGGATAGGATAGGATAGAGGATAGGATAGGATAGAGGATAGGATAGGATAGAGGATAGGATAGGATAGAGGATAGGATAGGATAGAGGAGAGGATAGGATAGAGGATAGGACATAGGATTGTATAGGATAGACGATAGGATAGGATAGAGGATAGAATAGGATAGAGGATAGGATAGAGGATAGGATAGGATAGAGGATAGGATAGGATAGAGGATAGGATAGGATAGAGGATAGGATAGGATAGAGGATAGGATAGGATAGAGGATAGGATAGGATAGAGGATAGGATAGGATAGAGGATAGGATAGGATAGAGGATAGGATAGGATAGAGGATAGAATAGGATAGAGGATAGGATAGGATAGAGGATAGGATAGGATAGAGGATAGGATAGGATAGAGGATAGGATAGGATAGAGGATAGGATAGGATAGAGGATAGGATAGGATAGAGGATAGGATAGGATAGAGGATAGGATAGGATAGAGGATAGGATAGGATAGAGGATAGGATAGGATAGAGGATAGGATAGGATAGACGATAGGATAGGATAGAGGATAGGATAGGATAGAGGATAGGATAGGATAGAGGATAGGATAGGATAGAGGATAGGATAGGATAGAGGATAGGATAGGATAGAGGATAGGATAGGATAGAGGATAGGATAGGATAGAGGATAGGATAGGATAGAGGATAGGATAGGATAGAGGATAGGATAGGATAGAGGATAGGGTAGGATAGAGGATAGGATAGGATAGAGGATAGGATAGGATAGAGGATAGGATAGGATAGAGGATAGGATAGGATAGAGGATAGGATAGGATAAAGGATAGGATAGGATAGAGGATAGGATAGGATAGAGGATAGGATAGGATAGAGGATAGGATAGGATAGAGGATAGGATAGGATAGAGGATAGGATAGGATAGAGGATAGGATAGGATAGAGGATAGGATAGGATAGAGGATTACGATAGGATAGAGGATAGGATAGGATAGAGGATAGGATAGGATAGAGGATAGGATAGGATAGAGGATAGGATAGGATAGAGGATAGGATAGGATAGAGGATAGGATAGGATAGAGGATAGGATAGGATAGAGGATAGGATAGGATAGAGGATAGGATAGGATAGAGGATAGGATAGGATAGAGGATAGGATAGGATAGAGGATAGGATAGGATAGTGGATAGGACATAGGATTGTATAGGATAGACGATAGGATAGGATAGAGGATAGAATAGGATAGAGGATAGGATAGAGGATAGGATAGGATAGAGGATAGGATAGGATAGAGGATAGGATAGGATAGAGGATAGGATAGGATAGAGGATAGGATAGGATAGAGGATAGGATAGGATAGAGGATAGGATAGGATAGAGGATAGGATAGGATAGAGGATAGGATAGGATAGAGGATAGGATAGGATAGAGGATAGGATAGGATAGAGGATAGGATAGGATAGAGGATAGGATAGGATAGAGGATAGGATAGGATAGAGGATAGGATAGGATAGAGGATAGGATAGGATAGAGGATAGGATAGGATAGAGGATAGGATAGGATAGATGATAGGATAGGATAGAGGATAGGATAGGATAGAGGATAGGATAGGATAGAGGATAGGATAGGATAGAGGATAGGATAGGATAGAGGATAGGATAGGATAGAGGATAGGATAGGATAGAGGATAGGATAGGATAGAGGATAGGATATAGGATTGGATAGGGTAGAGGATCGGATAGGATAGAGGATTGGATAGGATAGAGGATAGGATAGGATAGAGGATAGGATAGGATAGAGGATAGGATAGGATAGAGGATAGGATAGGATAGAGGATAGGATAGGATAGAGGATAGGATAGGATAGAGGATAGGATAGGATAGAGGATAGGATAGGATAGAGGATAGGATAGGATAGAGGATAGGATAGGATAGAGGATAGGATAGGATAGAGGATAGGATAGGATAGAGGATAGGATAGGATAGAGGATAGGATAGGATAGAGGATAGGATAGGATAGAGGATAGGATAGGATAGAGGATAGGATAGGATAGAGGATAGGATAGGATAGAGGATAGGATAGGATAGAGGATAGGATAGGATAGAGGATAGGATAGGATAGAGGATAGGATAGGATAGAGGATAGGATAGGATAGAGGATAGGATAGGATAGTGGATAGGACATAGGATTGTATAGGATAGACGATAGGATAGGATAGAGGATAGAATAGGATAGAGGATAGGATAGAGGATAGGATAGGATAGAGGATAGGATAGGATAGAGGATAGGATAGGATAGAGGATAGGATAGGATAGAGGATAGGATAGGATAGAGGATAGGATAGGATAGAGGATAGGATAGGATAGAGGATAGGATAGGATAGAGGATAGGATAGGATAGAGGATAGGATAGGATAGAGGATAGGATAGGATAGAGGATAGGATAGGATAGAGGATAGGATAGGATAGAGGATAGGATATGATAGAGGATAGGAATAGGATAGAGGATAGGATAGGATAGAGGATAGGATAGGATAGAGGATAGGATAGGATAGATGATAGGATAGGATAGAGGATAGGATAGGATAGAGGATAGGATAGGATAGAGGATAGGATAGGATAGAGGATAGGATAGGATAGAGGATAGGATAGGATAGAGGATAGGATAGGATAGAGGATAGGATAGGATAGAGGATAGGATATAGGATTGGATAGGGTAGAGGATCGGATAGGATAGAGGATTGGATAGGATAGAGGATAGGATAGGATAGAGGATAGGATAGGATAGAGGATAGGATAGGATAGAGGATAGGATAGGATAGAGGATAGGATAGGATAGAGGATAGGATAGGATAGAGGATTAGGATAGGATAGAGGATAGGATAGGATAGAGGATAGGATAAGGATAGAGGATAGGATAGGATAGAGGATAGGATAGGATAGAGGATAGGATAGGATAGAGGATAGGATAGGATAGAGGATAGGATAGGATAGAGGATAGGATAGGATAGAGGATAGGATAGGATAGAGGATAGGATAGGATAGAGGATAGGATTAGGATAGAGGATAGGATAGGATAGAGGATAGGATAGGATAGAGGATAGGATAGGATAGAGGATAGGATAGGATAGAGGATAGGATAGGATAGAGGATAGGATAGGATAGAGGATAGGATAGGATAGAGGATAGGATAGGATAGAGGATAGGACATAGGATTGTATAGGATAGACGATAGGATAGGATAGAGGATAGAATAGGATAGAGGATAGGATAGAGGATAGGATAGGATAGAGGATAGGATAGGATAGAGGATAGGATAGGATAGAGGATAGGATAGGATAGAGGATAGGATAGGATAGAGGATAGGATAGGATAGAGGATAGGATAGGATAGAGGATAGGATAGGATAGAGGATAGGATATATAGAGGATAGGATAGGATAGAGGATAGGATAGGATAGAGGATAGGATAGGATAGAGGATAGGATAGGATAGAGGATAGGATAGGATAGAGGATAGGATAGGATAGAGGATAGGATAGGATAGAGGATAGGCATAGGATAGAGGATAGGATAGGATAGAGGATAGGATAGGATAGAGGATAGGATAGGATAGAGGATAGGATAGGATAGAGAGGATAGGATAGGTAGAGGATAGGATAGGATAGAGGATAGGATAGGATAGAGGATAGGATAGGATAGAGGATAGGATTGGATAGAGGATAGGATAGGATAGAGGATAGGATAGGATAGAGGATAGGAGAGGAGTAGAGGATAGGATGAGGATAGAGGATAGGATTGGAGAGAGGATAGGATAGGTTTGAGGATAGGTAGGATAGAGGATGAGGTAGAGGATTGGTGAGGAGTAGAGAGGAGTGTGGTTAGAAGGAGTGGTGAGGTAGAGTGGATAGGAGAGTGGTGAGAGGTTGAGGAGGTGTGGATGAGGAGTGTGGTTAGGAGAGGTTTGGAGTGTGGAGAGGTGAGGATGTGGATGTGAGGATTGGTGAGGAGTGTGGTGTGAGTGGTGCTGGTGGTGTGGAGAGTGGAGTGAGGAGTGGAGTAGGTGTGGTGAGAGGTGTGGTGTGAGGTGTGAGGTGTGGTTGGAGTGGTGAGTGGTTGGTGAGGTGTGTGGTGTGGTGTGGAGAGTGGTGTGGTTAGGTGTGAGGTGAGGAGAGGTGTGTGGTGTGGTGTGGAGTGTGGTGAGGAGTGGTGTGAGGTGTGGTGTGGTGTGTGGTGTGGAGTGGTGTGAGGTGTGGTGATGGTGTGTGGTGTGGTGTGGTGTGTGGTGAGGTGTGGTGTGTGGTGTGGTGTGTGTGTGGTGTGGTGTGGTGAGTGGTGTGGTGTGGTGTGAGGTGTGGTGTGGAGAGTGGTGTGGTGAGGTGAGTGGTAGTGGAGTGGTGTGAGAGGTGTGGTGTGGTGTGTGGTGTGGTGTGGTGTGAGGTGGCAGTTGAGACAGAGGTGAAGACGCAGGAAGGGGGGGGGGGGAGTGTGAGTGGTGCAAGTGAAGAGTGCAAGTGCAGTGAAGAGTGAAGTGAAGTGAAGAGTGACGTGAAGTGAAGAGTGAAGTGAAGTGAAGAGTGAAGTGAACGTGAAGAGTGAAGTGAAGTGAAGCGTGAAGTGAAGTGAAGAGTGAAGTGAAGTGAAGAGTGAAGAGTGAAGTGAAGAAGTGAAGTGAGAAGTGAAGTGAAGAGTGAAGTGCAGTGAAGAGTGAAGTGAAGTGAAGAGTGAAGTGAAGTGAAGAGTGAAGTGAAGTGAAGAGTGAAGTGAAGTGAAGAGTGAAGTGAAGTGAAGAGTGCACGTGAAGTGAAGAGTGAAGTGAACGTGAAGAGTGAAGTGAAGTGAAGAGTGAAGTGAAGTGAAGAGTGAAGTGCAGTGAAGTGAAGTGAGTGAAGTGAAGAGTGCAGTGACGTGAAGAGTGAAGTGAAGTGACAGAGTGAAGTGAAGTGAAGAGTGAAGTGAAGTGAAGACGTGAAGTGAAGTGAAGAGTGAAGTGAAGTGAAGAGTGCAGTGACGTGAAGAGTGAAGTGCAGTGAAGAGTGAAGTGAAGTGAAGAGTGAAGTGAGGTGAAGAGTGAAGTGAAGTGCAGAGTGAAGTGAAGTGAAGAGTGAAGTGAAGTGAAGAGTGAAGAGAAGTGAAGAGTGACGTGAAGTGAAGAGTGAAGTGAAGTGAAGAGTGAAGCTGAAGTGAAGAGTGAAGTGAAGTGACAGAGTGAAGTGAAGTGAAGAGTGAAGTGAAGTGAAGAGTGAAGTGACGTGAAGAGTGAAGTGAAGTGAAGAGTGAAGTGAAGTGAAGAGTGAAGTGAAGTGAAGAGTGAAGTGCAGTGAAGCAGTGAAGTGAAGTGAAGAGTGAAGTGAAGTGAAGAGTGAAGTGAAGCTGAAGAAGTGAAGTGAAGTGAAGCGTGAAGTGAAGTGAAGAGTGAAGTGAAGTGAAGAGTGAAGTGAAGTGAAGAGTGAAGTGAAGTGAAGAGTGAAGTGAAGTGAAGAGTGAAGTGAAGTGAAGAGTGAAGTGAAGTGAAGAGTGAAGTGAAGTGAAGAGTGAGTGAAGTGAAGAGTGAAGTGAAGTGAAGAGTGAAGTGCAGTGAAGACGTGAAGTGAAGTGACGAGTGACGTGACGTGAAGAGTGAAGTGAAGTGAAGAGTGACGTGAAGTGAAGAGTGAAGTGCAGTGAAGAGTGAAGTGAAGTGAAGACGTGAAGTGCAAGTGAAGTGGAAGTGCAGAGTGCAGTGAAGTGAGGAGGAAGTGAATGAGTGGGACGTGAAGAGTGAAGTGAAGTGAAGAGTGAAGTGAAGTGAAGAGTGAAGTGAAGTGAAGAGTGAAGTGACGTGAAGAGTGACGTGAAGTGAAGAGTGACGTGACGTGAAGAGTGAAGTGAAGTGAACGAGTGAAGTGAAGTGAAGAGTGAAAGTGAAGTGCAGAGTGAAGTGACAGTGAAGAGTGAAGTGAAGTGAAGAGTGAAGTGAAGTGAAGAGTGAAGTGAAGTGAAGAGTGAAGTGAAGTGAAGAGTGAAGTGAACGTGAAGAGTGAAGTGAAGTGACAGAGTGAAGTGAAGTGAAGCGTGAAGTGCAACGTGAAGAGTGAAGTGCAGTGAAGAGTGAAGTGAAGTGAAGTGAAGTGAAGGTGAGTGAAGTGAAGAGTGAAGTGAAGTGAAGAGTGAAGTGACAGTGAAGAGTGCACGTGAAGTGAAGAGTGAAGTGAAGTGAAGAGTGAAGTGAGTGAAGACGTGAAGAGCATTGAAGAGTGAAGTGAGTGAAGTAAGTGCATTGAGTGTGACGTGAAGAGTGACGTGAAGTGAGAGTGAAGTGACGTGCAAGAGTGACAGTGACGTGAAGAGTGACGTGAAGTGAAGAGTGACGTGAAGTGAAGAGTGAAGTGAAGTGAAGAGTGAAGTGACAGTGAAGAGTGAAGTGAAGTGAAGAGTGAAGTGAAGTGAAGAGTGAAGTGAAGTGAAGAGTGAAGTGAAGTGAAGAGTGAAGTGAAGTGAAGAGTGAAGTGAAGTGAAGAGTGAAGTGAGTGAAGAGTGAACGTGAAGTGAAGAGTGACGTGAAGTGAAGAGTGCAGTGAAGTGAAGAGTGAAGTGACAGTGAAGAGTGAAGTGAAGTGAAGAGTGAAGTGAAGTGAAGAGTGAAGTGAAGTGAAGAGTGAAGTGAAGTGAAGAGTGAAGTGAAGTGACGAGTGAAGTGACAGTGAAGAGTGAAGTGAAGTGAAGCGTGAAGTGAAGTGAAGAGTGAAGTGAAGAGTGAAGTGGAGTGAAGAGTGACAGTGAAGTGAGGCGTGACGTGAAGTGAAGTGAAGTGAAGTGAAGTGAAGTGAAGGTGAAGGTGAAGTGAAGTGAAGAGTGACGTGAAGTGAAGCGTGAAGTGCACGTGAAGAGTGAAGTGAAGTGAAGAAGTGAAGTGACGTGAAGAGTGAGTGAAGTGAAGAGTGAAGTGAAGTGAAGAGTGAAGTGAAGTGAAGAGTGAAGTGAGTGAAGAGTGAAGTGACGTGAAGAGTGAAGTGAAGTGACGAGTGAAGTGAAGTGAAGAGTGAAGTGAAGGGAGGTGAAGTGAAGTGAAGAGTGAAGTGAAGTGAAGAGTGAAGTGAAGTGAAGAGTGA
The DNA here is from genome assembly GCF_050948215.1 of Halictus rubicundus. NCBI lineage: Eukaryota > Metazoa > Arthropoda > Insecta > Hymenoptera > Halictidae > Halictus > Halictus rubicundus. The sequence continues at coordinate 1,026,483 of NW_027488609.1, forward strand.
AGTGAAGTGAAGAGTGAAGTGAAGTGAAGAGTGAACGTGAAGTGAAGAGTGAAGTGAAGTGAAGAGTGCAAGTGAAGTGAACGAGTGACAGTGACGTGCAGAGTGACAGTGAAGTGAAGAGTGAAGTGAACGTGAAGAGTGAAGTGAAGTGAAGAGTGAAGTGCAGTGAAGAGTGACAGTGAAGTGAGAGTGAAGTGAAGTGCAGAGTGCAGTGAAGTGAAGAGTGAAGTGCAGTGAAGAGTGAAGTGAAGTGAAGAGTGAAGTGAAGTGAAGAGTGACAGTGAAGTGAAGAGTGAAGTGAAGTGAGAGTGAAGTGAAGTGAAGAGTGAAGTGAAGTGAAGAGTGAAGTGAAGTGACGAGTGAAGTGAAGTGAAGAGTGAAGTGACGTGAAGAGTGAAGTGGAAGTGAAGAGTGAAGTGAAGTGAAGAGTGAAGTGAAGTGAAGAGTGACAGTGAAGTGAAGAGTGAAGTGAAGTGAAGAGTGAAGTGACGTGAAGAGTGCAGTGAAGTGAAGAGTGAAGTGAAGTGAAGAGTGAAGTGACGTGACGCGTGAAGTGAGTGAAGAGTGAAGTGAAGTGAAGAGTGAAGTGACAGTGAACGAGTGAAGTGAAGTGAAGAGTGAAGTGAAGTGAAGAGTGAAGTGGAAGAGTGCAGAGTGAAGAGTGAAGTGAAGTGAAGAGTGAAGTGAATGAGTGGAAGTGAATCGTGAAGTAGAAGTGAAGAGTGAAGTGAAGTGAAGAGTGAAGTGAAGTGAAGAGTGAAGTGAAGTGCAGAGTGAAGTGAAGTGAAGAGTGAAGTGAAGTGAAGAGTGAACGTGAAGTGAGAGTGAAGTGAAGTGAAGAGCACGTGCCGTGAAGAGTGAAGTGCAGTGAGAGTGACAGTGAAGTGAAGAGTGAAGTGCAGTGAAGAGTGAAGTGAGTGAAGAGTGACAGTGAAGTGCACGAGTGAAGTGAAGTGAAGAGTGAAGTGAAGTGAGAGTGAAAGTGAAGTGAAGAGTGAAGTGACGTGAAGAGTGAAGTGAAGTGAAGAGTGAAGTGAGTGCAGAGTGAAGTGAAGTGAAGAGTGAAGTGAAGTGAAGAGTGAAGTGAAGTGAAGAGTGAAGTGAAGTGAAGAGTGAAGTGAAGTGAAGAGTGAAGTGAAGTGAAGAGTGAAGTGAAGTGAAGAGTGAAGTGAAGTGAAGAGTGAAGACGTGAAGTGAAGTGAAGAGTGAAGTGAAGTGAAGAGTGAAGTGAAGTGAAGAGTGAAGTGAAGTGAAGAGTGCAGTGAAGTGAAGAGTGAAGTGAAGTGAAGAGTGAAGTGAAGTGAAGAGTGAAGTGAAGTGAAGAGTGAAGTGAAGTGAAGAGTGAAGTGAAGTGCAGAGTGAAGTGAAGTGAAGAGGAGTGAAGTGAAGAGTGAAGTGAAGTGAAGAGTGAAGTGAAGTGAAGCGAGAGAAGTGAAGAGTGAAGTGAAGTGAAGAGTGAAGTGCACGTGACGAGTGAAGTGAGTGAAGAGTGACGTGAAGTGCAGAGTGAAGTGAAGTGAAGAGTGAAGTGGAGTGAAGAGTGAAAGTGAAGTGACAGAGTGAAGTGACGTGAAGAGTGAAGTGAAGTGAAGAGTGAAGTGAGTGACGCGTGAAGTGAAGTGAAGAGTGAACGTGGAAGTGAAGAGTGCCGTGCAAGTGAAGAGTGAAGTGACAGTGAAGCAGTGAAGTGAAGTGAAGAGTGAAGTGAAGAGTGCAGTGACGTGCAGAGTGCAGTGACGTGAAGAGTGAAGTGAATTGCAGTGGGAAGTGACGAGTGAAGTGACGAGAAGAGTGAAGTGAGTGAAGGACGTGACAGTGAAGAGTGAGTGAAGTGACGACGTGAACGTGAAGAGAGAGTGCGAAGTGAAGTGACGTGAAGAGTGAAGTGAAGTGAAGAGTGAAAGTGAAGTGAAGAGTGACGTGCAGTGAAGCGTGAAGTGAAGTGAAGAGTGAAGTGACAGTGAAGCAGTGAAGTGAAGTGAGAGTGAAGTGAAGTGAAGCAGTGCAGTGACGTGACGAGTGCAGAAGTGACGTGAACGTGAAGCAGTGACGTGAGTGAAGCAGTGCAGTGAAGTGAGCGTGAAGTGAGCACAGTGAACGTGACGAAGTGACAGTGAAGAGAAGAAGTGAAGTGCAAGTGACTTGCAAGGCTATCCTCTATCCTATCCTATCCTCTATCCTATCCTATCCTCGATCCTGATCCTATCCTCTATCCTATCCATCCTCTATCCTATCCGATCCTCTACCCTATCCAATCCTATATCCTATCCTCTATCCTATCCTATCCTCTTCCTATCCTATCCTCTATCCAATCTATCCTCTATCCTATCCTATCCTCTATCCTATCCTATCCTCTATCCTATCCTATCCTCTATCCTATCCTATCCTCTATCCTATCCTATCCTCTATCCTATCCTATCCTCTATCCTATCCTATCCTCTATCCTATCCTATCCTCTATCCTATCCTATCCTCTATCCTATCCTATCCTCTATCCTATCCTATCCTCTATCCTATCCTATCCTCTATCCTATCTATCCTCTATCCTATCCTATCCTCTATCCTATCCTCTATCCTATCTACCTCCTATCCTATCCTCTATCCTATCCTATCCTCTATCCTATCCTATCCTCTATCCTATCCTCTATCCTATCCTATCCTCTATCCTATCCTATCCTCTATCCTATCCTATCCTCTATCCTATCCCTCTATCCTATTCTATCCTCTATCCTATCCTATCGTCTATCCTATAAATCCTATTTCCTATCACTATCCTATCCTATCCTCTATCCTATCCTATCCTCTATCCTATCCTATCCTCTATCCTATCCTATCCTCTATCCTATCCTACTCCTCTATCCTATCCTATCCTCTATCCTATCCTATCCTCTATCCTATCCTATCCTCTATCCTATCCTATCCTCTATCCTATCTCCTATCCATCTATCCTCTATCCTATCCTATCCTCTATCCTATCCTATCCTCTATCCTATGCTATCCTCTATCCTATCCTATCCTCAATCCTATCCTATCCTCTATCCTATCCTATCCTCTATCCTATCCTATCCTCTATCCTATCCTATCTCTATCCAATCCTATCCTCTATCCTATCCTATCCTCTATCCTATCCTATCCTCTAACCTATCCTATCCTCTATCCTATCCTATCCTCTATCCTATCCAATCCTCTATCCTATCCTATCCCTATCCTATCCTCTATCCTATCCTATCCTCTATCCTATCCTATCCTCTATCCTATCCTCCTATCCTATTCTATCCACTATCCTATTCCCTATCCTCTATCCTATCCTCAATCCCTATCCTATCCTCTATCCTATCCTATCCTCTACTCCCTATCCTAATCCTCTATCCCTATCCTATCCTCTAATCCTATCCTATCCTCTATCCTATCCTATCCTCTATCCTATCCTATCCTCTATCCTATCCAATCCTCTATCCTATCCTATCCTCTATCCTATCCTAACCTCTATCCTATCCTATCCTCTATCCTATCCTATCACTATCCTATCCTATCCTCTATCCTATCCTATCCTCTATCCTATCCTATCCTCTATCCTATCCTATCCTCTATCCTATCCTATCCTCTATCCTATCCTATCCTCTATCCTATCCTATCCTCTATCCTATCCTATCCTCTATCCTATCCTATCCTCTATCCTATCCTATCCTCTATCCTATCCTATCCTCTATCCTATCCTATCCTCTATCCTATCCTATCCTCTATCCTATCCTATCCTCTATCCTATCCTATCCTCCTATCCTATCCTATCCTCTATCCTATCCTATCCTCTATCCAATCCTATCCTCTATCCTATCCTATCCTCTATCCTATCCTATCCTCTATCCTATCCTATCCTCTATCCTATCCTATCCTCTATCCTATCCTATCCTCTATCCTATCCTATCCTATCCTCTATCCTATCCTATCCTCTATCCTATCCTATCCTCTATCCTATCCTATCCTCTATCCATCCTATCCTCTATCCTATCCTATCCTATCCTCTATCCTATCCTATCCTCTATCCTATCCTATCCTCTATCCTATCCTATCCTCTATCCTATCCTATCCTCTATCCTATCCTATCCTCTATCCTATCCTATCCTCTATCCTATCCTATCCTCTATCCTATCCTATCCCTCTATCCTATCCTATCCTCTATCCTATCCTATCCTCTATCTATCCTATCCTCTATCCTATCCTATCCTCTATCCTATCCTATCCTCTATCCTATCCTATCCTCTATCCTACTCCTATCCTCTATCCTAATCCTATCCTCAATCCTATCCTATCCTCTATCCTATCCTATCCTCTATCCTATCCTATCCTCTATCCTATGCCTATCCTCTATCCTATCCTATCCTCTATCCTATCCTATCCTCTATCCTATCCTATCCTCTATCCTATCCTATCCTCTATCCTATCCTATCCTCTATCCTATCCTATCCTCTACTCCTATCCTCTATCCTCTATCCTATCCTATCCTCTATCCTATCCTATCCTCTATCCTATCCTATCCCTCTATCCTATCCTATCCTCTATCCTATCCTATCCTCTATCCTATCCTATCCTCTATCCTATCCTCTATCCTATTCTATCCTCTATCCTATCCTATCGTCTATCCTATACAATCCTATGTCCTATCCTCTATCCTATCCTATCCTCTATCCTATCCTATCCTCTATCCTATCCTATCCTCTATCCTATCCTATCCTCTATCCTATCCTATCCTCTATCCTATCCTATCCCTCTATCCTATCCTATCCTCTATCCTATCCTATCCTCTATCCTATCCTATCCCTCTTCTCCTATCCTATCCTCTATCCTATCCTATCCTCTATCCTATCCTATCCTCTATCCTATCCTATCCTCTATCCTATCCTATCCTCTATCCTATCCTATCCTCTATCCTATCCTATCCTCTATCCTATCCTATCCTCTATCCTATCCTATCCTCTATCCTATCCTATCCTCTATCCTATCCTATCCTCTATCCTATCCTATCCTCTATCCTATCCTATCCTCTATCCTATCCTATCCTCTATCCTATCCTATCCTCTATCCTACCTATCCTCTATCCTATCCTATCCTCTATCCTATCCTATCCTCTATCCTATCCTATCCTCTATCCTATCCAATCCTCTATCCTATCCGATCCTCTACCCTATCCAATCCTATATCCTATCCTCTATCCTATCCTATCCTCTATCCTATCCTATCCTCTATCCTATCCTATCCTCTATCCTATCCTATCCTCTATCCTATCCTATCCTCTATCCTATCCTATCCTCTATCCTATCCTATCCTCTATCCTATCCTATCATCTATCCTATCCTATCCTCTATCCTATCCTATCCTCTATCCTATCCTATCCTCTATCCTATCCTATCCTCTATCCTATCCTATCCTCTATCCTATCCTATCCTCTATCCTATCCTATCCTCTATCCTATCCTATCCTCTATCTATCCTATCCTCTAATCCTATCCTATCCTCTATCCTATCCTATCCTCTATCCTATCCTATCCTCTATCCTATCCTATCCTCTATCCTATCCTATCCTCTATCCTATCCTATCCTCTATCCTATCCTATCCTCTATCCTATCCTATCCTCTATCCTATCCTATCGTCTATCCTATCCAATCCCCTATCCAATCCTCTATCCTGTTCCTATTGTCTATCCTATCCTATCCCCTATCCTATCCTCTATAATATCCTATCCTCTATAATATCAAATCTTCTATCCTATCCGATCCTCTACCCTATCCAATCCTATATCCTATCCTCTATCCTATCCTATCCTCTATCCTAACCTATCCTCTATCCTATCCTATCCTCTATCCTAACCTATCCTCTATCCTATCCTATCCTCTATCCTATCCTATCCTCAATCCTATCCAATCCCCTATCCTATCCTATCCTCAATCCCTATCCTATCCTCTATCCTATCCTATACTCTATCCCATCCTATCCTCTATCCTATCCTCTATCTTATCCTATCGATCCTATCCTATCCAATCCTCTATCCTATCCTATCCTCTATCCTATCCCTATCCTCTATCCTATCCTATCCGATCCTCTATCCTATCCTATTCTCTATCATATCCTCTACCCTATCCTATCCTCTATCGTCTGCTCTATCCTGTCCTATCCACTATCCTATCCTATCCTCTATCCCTTCCTATCCTCTATCCTATCCTATCCTCTATCTATCCTATCCTCTATCCTATCCTATCCTCTATCCTATCCTATCCTCTATCCTATCCTATCCTCTATCCTATCCTATCCTCTATCCCTATCCTATCCTCTATCCTATCCTATCCTCTATCTATCCTATCCTCTATCCTATCCTATCCTCTATCCTAACCTATCCTCTATCCTATCCTATCCTCTATCCTATCCTATCCTCTATCCTATCCTATCCTCTATCCTATCCAATCCTCTATCCTATCCAATCCTCTATCCTATCTATCCTCTATCCTATCCTATCCTATCCTATCCTAACCTCTATCCATCCTATCCTCTATCCTATCCTATCCTCTATCCTATCCTATCCTCTATCCAATCCTATCCTCTATCCTATCCTATCCTCTATCCTATCCTATCCTCTATCCTATCCAATCCTCTATCCTATCCGATCCTCTACCCTATCCAATCCTATATCCTATCCTCTATCCTATCCTAACCTCTATCCTATCCTATCCTCTATCCTATCCTATCCTCTATCCTATCCTATCCTCTAATCCTATCCTCTATCCTATCCTATCCTCTATCCTATCCTATCCTCTATCCTATCCTATCATCTATCCTATCCTATCCTCTATCCTATCCTATCCTCTATCCTATCCTATCCTATCTATCCTACTATCCTATCCTATCCTCTATCCTATCCTATCCTCTATCCTATCCTATCCTCTATCCTCTCCTATCCTCAATCTATCCTATCCTCTATCCTATCCTATCCTCTATCCTATCCTATCCTCTATCCTATCCTATCCTCTAATCCTATCCTTATCCTCCTATCCTCTATCCTATCTATCCCTCCTATCCTATCCTCTATCCTCCTATCTATCCTATCTATCGTCTATCCAATCCAATCCCCTATCCAATCCTCTATCCTGTCCTATTCTCTATCCTATCCTATCCCCTATCCTATCCTCTATAATATCCTATCCTCTATAATATCAAATCTTCTATCCTATCCGATCCTCTACCCTATCCAATCCTATATCCTATCCTCTATCCTATCCTATCCTCTATCCTAACCTATCCTCTATCCTATCCTATCCTCTATCCTAACCTATCCTCTATCCTATCCTATCCTCTATCCTATCCTATCCTCTATCCTATCCAATCCCCTATCCTATCCTATCCTCAATCCTATCCTATCCTCTATCCTATCCTATACTCTATCCCATCCTATCCTCTATCCTATCCTCTATCTTATCCTATCGTCTATCCTATCCAATCCTCTATCCTATCCTATCCTCTATCCTATCCTATCCTCTATCCTATCCTATCCGATCCTCTATCCTATCCTATTCTCTATCATATCCTCTACCCTATCCTATCCTCTATCGTCTGCTCTATCCTGTCCTATCCACTATCCTATCCTATCCTCTATCCCTTCCTATCCTCTATCCTATCCTATCCTCTATCTTATCCTATCCTCTATCCTATTCCTATCCTCTATCCTATCCTATCCTCTATCCTATCCTATCCTCTATCCTATCCTATCCTCTATCCTATCCTATCCTCTATCCTATCCTATCCTCTATCCTATCCTATCCTCTATCCTATCCTATCCTCTATCCTATCCTATCCTCTATCCTATCCTCTATCCTATTCTATCCTCTATCCTATCCTATCGTCTATCCTATACAATCCTATGTCCTATCCTCTATCCTATCCTATCCTCTATCCTATCCTATCCTCTATCCTATCCTATCCTCTATCCTATCCTATCCTCTATCCTATCCTATCCTCTATCCTATCCTATCCTCTATCCTATCCTATCCTCTATCCTATCCTATCCTCTATCCTATCCTATCCTCTATCCTATCCTATCCTCTATCCTATCCTATCCTCTATCCTATCCTATCCTCTATCCTATCCTATCCTCTATCCTATCCTATCCTCTATCCTATCCTATCCTCTATCCTATCCTATCCTCTATCCTATCCTATCCTCTATCCTATCCTATCCTCTATCCTATCCTATCCTCTATCCTATCCTATCCTCTATCCTATCCTATCATCTATCCTATCCTATCCTCTATCCTATCCTATCCTCTATCCTATCCTATCCTCTATCCTATCCTATCCTCTATCCTATCCTATCCTCTATCCTATCCTATCCTCTATCCTATCCTATCCTCTATCCTATCCTATCCCTCTATCCTATCCTATCCTCTAATCCTATCCTAATCCTCTAATCCTATCCTATCCTCTATCCTATCCTATCCTCTATCCTATCCTATCCTCTATCCTATCCTATCCTCTATCCTATCCTATCCTCTATCCTATCCTATCCTCTATCCTATCCTATCGTCTATCCTATCCAATCCCCTATCCAATCCTCTATCCTGTCCTATTCTCTATCCTATCCTATCCCCTATCCTATCCTCTATAATATCCTATCCTCTATAATATCAAATCTTCTATCCTATCCGATCCTCTACCCTATCCAATCCTATATCCTATCCTCTATCCTATCCTATCCTCTATCCTAACCTATCCTCTATCCTATCCTATCCTCTATCCTAACCTATCCTCTATCCTATCCTATCCTCTATCCTATCCTATCCTCTATCCTATCCAATCCCCTATCCTCAATCCTATCCTATCCTCTATCCTATCCTATACTCTATCCCATCCTATCCTCTATCCTATCCTCTATCTTATCCTATCGTCTATCCTATCCAATCCTCTATCCTATCCTATCCTCTATCCTATCCTATCCTCTATCCTATCCTATCCGATCCTCTATCCTATCCTATTCTCTATCATATCCTCTACCCTATCCTATCCTCTATCGTCTGCTCTATCCTGTCCTATCCACTATCCTATCCTATCCTCTATCCCTTCCTATCCTCTATCCTATCCTATCCTCTATCTTATCCTATCCTCTATCCTATCCAATCCTCTATCCTATCCTATACTCTATCCTATCCTATCCTCTACCCTATCCTATCCTCTATCCTATCCTATCCCCTATCCTATCCTCTATCCTATCCTATCCTCTATCCTATCCTCTATCCTATTCTGTATCCTATCCTCTATCCTATTATCTATCCTATTCTATCCTCTATCCTAACCTATCGTCTATCCTATCCAATCCTATGTCGAATCCTCTATCCCTATCCTATCCTCTATCCTATCCTATCCTCTATCCTATCCAATCCTCTATCCTATCCTATCCTCTATCCTATTCTAACCTCCATCGTCTCCTATCCTCTATCCTATCCAATCCCCTGTCCAATCCTCTATCCTATCCTATTCTCTATCCTATCCTATCGCCTATCCTATCCTCTATCCTATCCTATCCTCTATAATATCCAATCCTCTATCCTATCCGATCCTCAACCCTATCCAATCCTATATCCTATCCTCTATCCTATCCTATCCTCTATCCTATCCTATCCTCTATCCTATGCTATCCTCTATCCTATCCTATCGTCTATCCTATCCTATCCTCTATCCTATCCTATCCTATCCTCTATCCTCTCCTATCCTCTATCCTATCCTATCCTCTATCCTATCCTATCCTCTATTCTATCCAATCCCCTATCCTATCCTCTATCCTATCCTATCCTCTATCCTATCCTATCGTCTATCCTATCCTATCCTCTATCCTATCCTATCCTCTATCCTATCCTATCCTCTATCCTATCCTATCCGCTATCCTTTCCTATCCTCTATCCTATCCTATCCTCTATCCTATCCTATCC